>NW_016175165.1:6107-10262 GCF_001687245.7 Rhagoletis zephyria
GATGAAGATGAAGATGAAGATGAAGATGAAGATGAAGATGAAGATGAAGATGAAGATGAAGATGAAGATGAAGATGAAGATGAAGATGAAGAAGATGAAGATGAAGATGAAGATGAATATCAAAATCAAGATCAAGATGAAGAGGTAAATTTAAATAAACTGGTAAAATTATGACAAAGGCACAGACAATGGAAATAATGGAGATATGTAAAGAAGAAGATAAAGAATCAAAGTTGAAGATAAGACTGAAGTTTATGATTATTTATATCATGTTATAATGCCTGCGATCACCTCACTCCTTAACTCCGCTCACCTCACCTTACCTTAACTACCTCAACTCAACGCACCCAACTCACCTTAACTCACCACGTCTTAACTAACCCCAGCTCAACCGCTAGTTAATATTGTGGGTATGAATAAAAATATTTCTTTTGATTATTCTTGTGAACTGCAGACAGCCCTTTAGCATTGAATAACTTTTGAATGGGTAATAAAATTTAAAATTAATCAAAAATCCTTGTTTTTTTATGGAAGATAGAAATTTGCGATGAGTGAGCTACAAATCTCAATTTAAAGGCTCTGCTTTTAAAGGGCACCTTTTTTCATAGTCGATTATTTTTAACCAGTCTAACATACATATAAGTACATAAATAAGTGTTATCAGAGAAACTGCTAGTTTGCAGCTCTTGTTGTGACGAATTTGAAAATCCATAAAATATCCATAAAAACAACTTCAATTTATTTATTTTTCTGCTTGAGGGATTGCCATATATAATTCTATCTTAGTTTTCAAGTGTGAATATCTGTGTGCTTGTTAGCAGTTCCCATGCATATACATATGAACATATGCATGTATGTACGTACGTACATATGATTATACTAATTAAATATGCAAATAATGCATACACGTGTAAGGAAAATTTACATTTTAATATGAGCAGCTATTAAAAATTCATTCGTTATATTGCAGAAAACTATGAATTTCCAAATATAAAATAATAATGTTGTACATAAGTAAATATGTACATAGGTGCTTGTTAAGCTTTGAGCAGTAGCAGTATGGGTGTATAAGTGCAATCATCTTTATTCTCTAGTAATTTATACCATATACATACTTATTACTAGTTTTGTGCTAAAAGATTTCAAACTTAATTGTAAAACTATAACTAAAAATAAATAAATGTTATATTCGTCGCTAGTCTATTTTCAATACTTTTGTATATCAGTATATATCCTAAAGGGTACTTACTCCCTTATCTCAATGCCTTCTCCATTATACATAATACTTAATTAGATCGAATTTTGATTATTTACTACTACCTTTCTCTGTTGTATTTAGTTACCCCAGGAATGTATGTAGTTATATAGTTACATACATATTTATTTATCTTAAACAAGGGTGTGAACTGTTGAAAATCATTGCACCGACTGGTACAGAGTAATTAAAGTTGTAAGGCTGCTTTAGTTTGTACTTAACATATTTGATAGTCATACATACATATGTATATAGATATGTATGCAAGTATTTGCATTTTATTGTTTAATTGACTCAAGATCAAAAAGAGCTCAGTATACCTGTTACAATTTGCAAATTGAAGCGGGAAAATGGATGCAGCAAATCTTTACGTAAGTTTTTAAGCTGGCAACGATATAGAATAACCATAACGGTAATATAAATGGCAATGATAACGGCTCAGTGTGGCAATTATACTCCTAATAAGGTTAGGTTTAGGTGGCTACCCCTTGTAAGGGGCTCACTTAGACCGCGGAAGTTGGTCCTTTCTGATACCACTGGATGCGGTTCGCTGAGTGCCGCGAACCAAGTTTCACAGGCGACCAAACTTAATCCCGAAGAGCTGCTCCGGGCTTGTCAAAGAGTATGAAACTAAGTGTTTAAGCCACAATCTAGCAAAATCTGGGCTATGTAATAGGTAATGTTGAGTTGGCTCCATCTTCTCGTCCTCCATACTATATTTAATCTGACTGCATGAACCCCGATAGGACAATGCCCTATCAGTACAGAGGCTGAAATCGGGTGATCCGGCTTCGCGAGCCTAAGTAGATCCGTAGAACGTTTGCTGAATTGACCCCGAGGCCCATCTTCCCAAGATAAGAACACAAGTAGTCAAGGAAAATCCTATCATCTGCATCCGCCTTCGGCGAGTTCATCAGCTGCACAGTTTCCTGCGATTTCACTATGGGCTGGTAACAAGAAAAGTCTGATAAAGTAATATTCCGACGCCATGGAAAGTCAGTTAAGGCATTCTCCAACAAGGTTCGAGCATACCGTGAGTGAGCCCAGGGCTCTAATTGACTCCAGACTCTTTGAGTAGATGTTAAGCTCCCTTAGCGCCATCGCGGCTACCAGCAGACAATCGACTGCTTCCTTAGACTAGACGAGTTTTCTATAAAATATAATGGGCTTGACTAGGGGCTCATAGAGCCAGGAAATAATCTTGAGAGAAGGCCTCAACCCTTACATATTGTCCTTCTGCAGCTATATAACTAAAGCAACAGAAGCCTTCCTCACTCTCTCCTCGATATTAGACTTCCACGACAGCTTCCTGTCAAAAATCAAGCCCACGTACTTGAGCCTTTCAGAAAGCGCCAGGCGAAAACTCCCTGACCGAGGGAGGAGTGGCGTGGGGCACCTTATTCCTCCTAGGGAACAAAACGACTTCCATTTTATTAGGATTTGGAGCAACTCACAGTTCGCTGACCATCTGATCAGCAGGTTCAATTAACCTTGAGTTAAGTCGTAGAGGCTATCCAAAAATTTATCCCTAACTAAAAGTGCCACATCATCAGCACAAGCAATCACCCGACACCCGCTGCTCCCCAACTCCTTTAGTAGGTCCATCACACGACCACAATCCAGAAAAGCGGTAGGAAAACGCCACCCTGGGATGTACCCCTGTTCACCGTGCGCTGGACGGTGACATCACTCCACTCCGCCGCGACAATTCTTTCACTGATTTTGCGGTGTATGAGCCACTCATAATAACTTGGAACTCCAATCAAATGTCGGAGCATTGGTCACCCCAAGCGGAGGAGAGGACGAGATCTATGTTTACCCAACTTAGGCCAGATATTTATATCCTACTATCCTACACGTTATTCTCCAGCCAGAGTTGGCAGGAAATTATACTGATTTCAGGTAGTAAGGTTCCTTTCCTTGCTTGTTCACCTGCAACAAATTTGCCCGGCATGTCATTATGGTCTGGCCCAATAAAATATTAGGGACGTAACCCCTTGTCAACTCATGCCCAGAAGCGCTTCTCTTAGCTTTTGTGTTTACAGTCAACAGAAGTCTACAAATAAAACGCAAAATATTAAAACAAAAAAAAAACGGAATATTGTATTACCATACCACTGCCTTTACCATAACCACTAACATTAACATTATCATTACCATAGCCATAGGCTATTACGATTGCCATACTTCATACATACATACACACAGGTAGCAATTTTGAATTATCTGAATTTAATGTTGTAAGTTAGTTACGTTTGATCTATAACTAATAACGAGACAGTTTAGTCAATTTGAAGAGTTTCCAAGCCCAAGCTTGCTGAGGTTGCTGTTCCACTACGTAACATCCCTTTGAGATTCCGTGCTCATCTCGCCTCGAAGGCTCATCTAAGGATACTTCGGAGTTGTATGTATTAAAGTCCAAGATTATGGACAGAAGTAATTAGATACTATCGAAGACTTGTTCACCATCTGATTCCTGAACTAGTCTGGAAATGTTCCGGCACTAGACGTAAAACGGTCCTTAAATAGTCGTGAAATAATCTCGAAATTACCACGCGCTGATCGAATGGAGTGACACGAGATTCGGAAACTCTAGAACTTTTGAAGATCTTCCAATAGAATTCAGGCGCCTGGACTACACAGTCCCACCTACTGAACTAAACAATAATTTTTGGACAAAGACCTCTTCAAGGGATAAATGGAACGAACATTCAGTCTTCATATCTTATGTGGACTCAGCAGCCATCGAAATTGAGGGCTCCAAGCTGGGTTCGAAGGTAGGAATTGGGTTATACATACTCGCTATAACTATCTTTTCTGATAGCCAGGCAGCTATTAAAGCACTTAATTTTGACAGATGTACACAACGCAGATTGCCCTGGAATGTAGACGTACTCTAA
>NW_016175166.1:0-6008 GCF_001687245.7 Rhagoletis zephyria
ATACGATAACATATAAAACTCAATTCTTTCTTAAGTCGACTCAGGCGGTCATTGCTTATACAACAGATAATATATCCATATCAAGTTTCAGTACTCTACCATGAACACTTCCCGAGATATGTCAAATCCGGTTGGTGGAATTTGATTTTCAAATCTGTTAGCAATACAATCGGGAATTGTTCTTCATCCTATTGATGATAAAGTAATAGTAAAGCAAATAAAGCAAATAAAAAGTAGGTATTCATATTCATTATTGTAGATGGGCGTAATTAGAACCCTAATAAAAAAACATACATTCAGAACTTGTCTTTTAATGCTGAAAAAATTCAGCTGCGAGCATGCAGCCTGTTATACCACATAGAAAAATGTTGCACGCCAAGGAGAGCGCGCGTTGTTTAGCGCTTTCGCAGTTGTTTAAAATTTGATTACAAGCGTAATTTTGAACTACCCATTCTGAAATTTTTACAGGTTCTACTTAAGTATTTGAAGAACAGTTTTCAATAAAAAAATTTAAAAAAAATCATTACTAAATTAAAAAAAAAAAATTTATTTGGTTTTAATTTTTTTAATATCTAATTTTTTGTATTAAAAAATAATTGTATCGACTTCTCGTAATCCTCATATGAAAGCCAAGAAAAAGTCATGAATGGTACGATGATTTAGTTTGTTTTTTATTAAAATGCTTGTTTGCGCGGAAGCATATATTAAAAAGTCCTTTTTTGGCATGCTTAAAATTCAAAAAAAAAATATCTCGTAAACGGTATGTGTCAAATGAAAATGAAAAAATACGTGTATCATATTTTAACCCAATGAATGCAAAGAAAAATAATTTGAGCGGAAAAAAATTTTTAGTGTAAATTTTGCATGCATATATAAATGAGTTTGTAAAAGGGGGATATACATATATGTATTCATCTATTAGATAACTCGGATATTTAAAACTGTGTGTTTTTTTTTTGTTTTGAAACCTTACCGCCTTTAGATTATTTTGAAATGGAAAGATTAAAACGTTTTTTTATCCCGCGATGCTGTTAAATGAAAAATGTGCATTCATAATGAATAAAACTCCTTCCGAATTAAGCATTCTGACAGAAAAGTGTACCGTAGTAGACTAATTTTAATTTAGAAATTTGATCATTACCTTAATCCACCTAATATTAATAATGGAACATGATTTGTAGTACAAGTTGTGATCAATATATATTAGCTAAAGCACGACAAAGCTAAAAGTATGGCTCATAAGGATGCCTTAATGTAAACAAAGAAAATAGTTTGTCTCCTTTAAATTATGCTGAACTGAAAATTTGTATTACTGTTTTATATTTTTATTTGTTTACCCTGAACGACGCACAGTGTTTCGACTATAAGGAGGCAGATGGAAATAATAGAACACCTGCACCGATTTCACAGAAACTTGACATGTGCTCTAGTTGGAATAATTGCCACGCCCTCTACTCTTGTGGGCGGAAACATTAAATCTCATCCAATTTCGATGAAATTTAGTTTGTAGTCTTTATTTTATTAGAAAAACCTAAATATAAAATATGGGGAAGATTGGATTACTATAAAGTTCAAAACTCACAAAAAATGTGGGCCCAGTCATTAAGTGTGATGGAATTTTGGGTAATTTTTGTTTCCTGCTTTCCACTCTCAGAAAACAAATTTATTCAATAAAATGACTTAGGTGTCAATACTCGCTTTTTTCCTCAATATTGGTGGGATTTTTTCATGTTTGAAAAATTCTTTTCGCTAAATTATGCAAAAAGAACCTGAAAATCAAAAATTAAGAAAATCAAAAATTACTATATTTGAAATCGCGCGCAAAGATCAAATTATATTTCGAAAACTACATAAAATTCTCTAAAAATTAGTCTAATTTCAAGACCTGACGGAACGGTACTCACACTTTTTTTTACTAATAATCTTTAGCATCTACATTTCAAAGTAAATTTTTTGGTAAGAAAATAGGAAAATACCATAAATAAATACCTTCACCTGAGTATTCCACGACATTTAGATAATTAATTACAATTGAAAAAGAAACACTTTCTGTAATGGGTTCAGCGCCAAGAGCAACTAAACTGATTAGTCGGTATCGCGCCCATTCCCCGTATTTTTTTGGAAATGTATCGTTCGTGGAGAAGGGGGGTGAGTAAATAATGTAAAATTTGGTACTTATGACTGTTACTATTCCCTCTCTAAGTCAAACCGGTTTTTTTTTACCAACTGTCACCATGACTTTTTTCTACCTGCCTCCATATAGTCGAAACACTGTGCGACGTCGGGTGCTCTGCTAGTAAAATATAAAAATAAGTTTATTATTTAATTAGCCTTTAATAAAAGACGTACACTATTTAACGCGAATTGGGAGGAGGATGAAAGTTTAAAAATTTGGCTGGTAGAAACCATTTCAGGACGGCCCCGATGTAAAATATGTTCTGTTGACCTTAAAACCACCGGTGGAAAAAAAGATCTTGTCAACCATGGAAGAACAAAAAAGCATTTAGATCGCTCCAATGCTATTCAAGTCCACACTGGCAGCAAGGACGTAATCACTGGCGTGCCAACAAAGATTTCATTTGTGGAAATACGTTTAGCTGCTTGGATCATATGGTTTCTCTTATCAGCTCCAGCTTTGAAGATTCCAAAGTCGCGAAAAATATAAAGTGCAGTAAAGGCAGAACTAAAATAACAGCTTTGGTGCGGAATGTAATACGTAAATCCCAATTTGATTTTATCATTCAGCAAATGCGCATAAAACATTTTTCCATATGTGCGGATGAGAGTACAGATTGCTCGACAACAAAACTTTTGAGCCTCGTAGTAAGTACAGAATACAACGAAACAATAAGTGATTTCTTTTTGGCCTGTATAGATGTGATGAAATCTGATGCCGCGGGCATATATAAAGAAAAGATAGACAGTCTATCATATGTGTATATATCGCACACCTAGATCTAAAGTGCCACTAAACAATTTGTTTGCATACATCAATTCATAGCACTTACATCCAATTAATGGAAATATTTTTTTTCATGATTATATAGCATTTTCAGTTTAAAAGAAACGATTTGCAATTTAAGTGAACCCTTTTTCAAATTAAATGAAACCTTTTTCAGGTAAAGCGAAACCATTTTCAAATTAAATTAAACCTTTTTCATAATCAATGAAACTTTATTCAAACTAAATGAAACTTTTTTCAAATTAAATGAAACATTCTTAAATTAAGTATTAAACATTATTGAGTTTAGGAACAGAAAATCAACTTAACCTATTAAGAGCCATTTGCACCATGTCTAGCTAACACTTACCTCTAGTTACACATCGTTATCGACGCCATGCTTATAGCATTTTCAGTTTAAATTAAATCATTTTCAAATTAAGTGAAACCTTTTTCAAATTAAATGAAGCGTTTTTCAGGTTAAGCGAAATTATTTTCAAATTAAATGAAACCTTTTTCAGATTCAATGAAACTTTATTCAAATTAAATGAAACTTTTCTAATTAAATGAAACATTCTTAAAAGGAAGTTACATTTAATTTGAACAAAGTTTCATTGAATCTGAAAAAGTTTCAATTAATTTGAAAAAAGCTTCGCTTTATCTGAAAAAGGTTTAATTTAATTTGAAAATGGTTTCGCTTGACCTGAAAAAGGTTTCGTTTAGATTGAAGAAAGTTTCGCTTAGTTTGAAATTGGTTTAATTTAATTTGAAAAAAGTTTCATTTAAACTAAAAATCCTATATAACAGGCAGTCGATAACGCCGATTATGATGTTTAACTCGGAGAAAGTGTTAACCAGACATGATGCAAGCGGCTCTAAGTAATAGTTTATAAAATTAATGAAGAGCTTGTCCATTCGCCGCTTTCGGAATTTGGATGATCACGTCCATAACATTGTTCCCACAGTCATTTTGATTAATTAAAGCGATACTTTCTTCAATTACACTAACTATGTATGTTGCGCTCAGTAATTGTGTCACTTAATAATGATCGGGCATGGAATTTTACCTTCGAAAATGCCTTTTCTATGGGGTTAAACATAGGAGAGTATGCTGGCAAATTTTTCGACAAGCATCCATTATTATCCACCATATTTCTTATTTCTTTGGCTTTATAAATTCTGGCATTATCCTCGAGCTCCCTTATAAATTTCATTCTGGCTATGCCTATGGGACAACTTGCAAGTAAGGGCGCTCGAGCACTCCCCCAACCTGGCTACGCCCATGATCAGAGTTGCAAAATTCATTTTTAGTTAAGGATAATGTCAGAATTCATAAATCCCAAGATATAAGAGATATGGTCGCTAATAATGGATGCTTACCGAAATTTTTGCCAGCATACTCTCCTTTGTTGAAAACCATAGAAAAGGCATTTTCGAAGGTAAAATTCAATGCCCAAACAACTTAATAGTTTCGAGCCTCCCACCCCTGCTACCCCTCCAACACCCTTTAATAATATTTAAATATATACTCGGAAACGGGTCGAATTCATAGTAGAATGAGAAACAAATTGTTGGTGAATATGAATATGAAAAAATATACAAACTTTGGCAGTTTAAAGTCCAAATATATAAATTGGAAAAAAACAAAGCAGATTTTTTTCTGCTATAACTTATTCAATATGCCTTTACCGTAAAGAAAAGCAACGCGTAACAGCGAATTCACAATAAACGAAAAACGGAAGTTTCATTTAATTTGAATAAAGTTTCATTGAATATGAAAAAGGTTTCATTTAATTTGAAAAGGGTTTCGCTTAATCTGAAAGAGCTTTCATTTAATTTGATAAAAGTTTTGCTTGACCTGAAAAAGGTATCATATAATTTAAAAATAGGTTTCGCTTTGTTTGAAAATGGTTTAATTTAATTTGAAAAAAGTTTCATTTGAACTGAAAATGTTATATACATAACCTAAAAAAATACTGTTATATCTGTTGTATTAATTGCGTTTAATCTGTACCATGCACAAGCAGTTAAATTTCCCTCTATAAATTTTGAGTTAGCTCACTTTAGACCAGAGATTCCCAAACTTTTTTTCTCGTAAACCCCTTTCAAAACTCTAAGGCAGTGGTGTCCAACAGAGTTCGCACCGAGGGCTACTTTAAAACCATTGCTTTGCTTTGCGGGCACCGCCTTAATAAACTTTAATCTTAATTGATCCCTATGAAACCCTTTATTTATTAATAAAATTGATACAGCTAGCTAAAATAAAGGAATGCACATAGATAACGAACATTCGTTGTATTGTGAAAACAACAATTTCCTCTTAATTGATAAAGCAGTGTCTGCATTATGATCCATAAATCGATTTTTTGGAAAAAAAANGTTGATTTGCGCGATTGACCGAAATGGAAGCGAACAATGATTCAAATTTATTTTAATAATAATTCAAATTTAAAACGGTCTGTATAAAGAAAATCGGCCTATTTTCCCTTCGCGCCAAATGAGTGATGTGTTTATTAGGGCGGGTTGATAATCTAATTTTTCTCAAATTCCTTGGTAATAGTGAAAAAATATCGTATCAAGAAGTCAACAACAAGCCTGCAAAATATTAGTCTTTTTTTTTAATTGTAAGAGCCCGCGCATCGACCGCCAGCACTCTATTAGCTATAGTTTTCGAATTTTTGCAAATTTAGGAACAATTTCGGTAGTTCTAAAAGAAAAGCTATTATTTTCCATCGTCGTGGAAAGCTTTTGTTTATGCAAATGAGTATGGAAACACTGTACAGGCACAACTTCTAGAAACACTAATTAGTTTACTTATGTTTATGCATATAATATAAAAATTAATTGCAAATATAGGAAAATTAGAAAAAATTTTATTTTTGTTATTTTATGGCCTTATAGCAATTATATTCAACTATTTTTATTGAGCTTGAGGCCGTTTTTAATGAAAAACTTATTGTGGAAAAGCAACAATGATTTGAAAAATGGTAGAAGTGATAGCTAGATATTTCGGAAATCACCACATTTCCTCATCAGACTTCTTTCAGTAGGATTCGAACCGACGATC
>NW_016175166.1:6329-10262 GCF_001687245.7 Rhagoletis zephyria
CTTAGCACGGTGCATAGGCAAAATAGCGATTCAGTGGGATCGTCGGTTCGAATCCTACTGAAAGAAGTCTGATGAGGAAATGTGGTGATTTCCGAAAAAGCTATCACTTCTACCATTTTTTCAAATTATTGTAGCTTTTCCAGAATAAGCTTTTCATTAAAAACGGCCTCAAGCTCAATAAAAATTTATAATGTGCGATTTTCATCATATTATTATCATAAATCAGTAGCAGTAAGTCTCGCCTTCAATTTGGTAATTATTACGTACCGATCGAGTAACATTTACTAAAGTTATACCGAAAAACTTAAGTGGATCTCAAGTTTTGTTCTAAAAAATTTCTCTTCAATTGCATAAATAACTTTTAAATAAAATAATTGGATTACAGAAAAGTGTGCCAGGGAGTGACTTTTTTCGTTCAAGCTTAATGCAAAGCAATATCATCCAATTGGAGAAACCTCAAAAGGATCACACAGTCACTTTTTCACATAATGGAATTAACTAAAATATTAATGTATGTATATCTAAACACTTATTGAACGTCCCCTACTTTCATATAACGGCAAATTTAGAAACAGGAAAAATGTGTGCTTCGGCGTGACCAAGTCCATGGTCCTTTTAATATTATATAAACATCCGAAAACATTAAAACGTTTGAAATAAATCTTGTCTCACTTTTTTGTATTTTTCACTTGGTTGCTGAAGTAATGAAAAATTCAAAATTCATAAGGGAAAATTATAGTTTTTGTAAGTTTTATCTTAATATCTTAATAACTTGTAGACTAATTGAAAAATGATAAATGAACGTGAACGTAAATTTAATAACCTTTAATTTGATATATCGTCGAATTCCACAGATATTACACGCCAAAGTTTTATTTTCAAAATTCATACACTTTGATTCAATTGCGCGGGCTAAAGATAAGTTTTAAATTAATCTTTCGAGGCCAATAACAATTGGCTTAGACCTAAGGCATCATAATATTACAATACGGTCAAACGCCTTTTATTTTCCCTCATACAAAAAAGAAATCCAGTTTAGTGTTTATAGTGTTTGTAGTCTTTATATTATTAGAAAAACCTAAATGTAAAATATGGGGAAGATTGGATCACTATAACGTACAAAACTCACAAAAAATGTGGGCCCAGTCATTAAATGTGATGGAATTTTGGTTAATTTTTGTTTCCTGCTTTCCACTCTCAGAAAACAAAGGTTATACTATAAAATGACTTAGGTGTAAATACTCGCTATTTCCTCAATGTTTGGTGAGATTTTTTCACTGTTCGAAAAATTCTTTTCGCGAAATTATGCAAAAAGAAGCTGAAAATCAANATT
Organism: Rhagoletis zephyria; assembly: GCF_001687245.7. Taxonomy (NCBI): domain Eukaryota; kingdom Metazoa; phylum Arthropoda; class Insecta; order Diptera; family Tephritidae; genus Rhagoletis; species Rhagoletis zephyria. The sequence goes on from NW_016175166.1 coordinate 7,663, forward strand.
TCCTCAATGTTTGGTGTGATTTTTTCACTGTTCGAAAAATTCTTTTCGCGAAATTATGCAAAAAGAAGCTGAAAATCAAAAATTGAGAAAATCAAAAATTACTTTTATTTGTAAAGTCGCGCGCAAAGATCAAATTATATCTTCGAAAACTACATAAAATTCTCTAAAACATTCGTCTAATTTCAAGACCTGACGGACCGGTACTCACACTTTTTTTTACTAATAATCTGTAGTATCTACATTTCAAAGTAAATTTTTTGGTAAGAAAATAGGAAAGTACCAAATAAATACCTTCACCTGAAATATGGGTTTGGGGGGATAGATCCTCCTCCTTTGTCAGTGAAATTAAACTTTTTATTTTTGAATTAATAACACAATACTATTTTACCCTTCCGATTTATAATTTTTTTATATCAGACTGATGACAAATTATCTTTTAATGAATATATAAAATCAGTGTTTAAAAAACTGTAATGAGTTCTATTTCATTAACTTTTGCTTATGGTTATGCTTCGGAACAAGACGACAGTCGCAGTCGAAGCACAAGCAGAAACTGAAGCTGATGCCAGATAAAACTTTGTAGCTTTGCGTGACATTTATAACTTTGCCAGCAAAGCGCCAGACGCTAAAGGTATGCCACAATGAACGCCAAGAAAACAATGTTGTACCGCTTTTTTACTCATCAAAGTTGCTGTGGATTTTAATTATTTTGATTTAAAATTATCAGCAATGTAATTAAGTTTTATGTTTCTGCATGAAAACCCGAATTTGGACGAAACAAAATAAATATTAAACCGGCTGATTGTCAAAGCGCGCAAAAAGATGGGAGTTGACCATCTTTTCGCTTCGCGCTGCCGCTTCAACGATTTATGTGGCATGCTTTGTGCATTTTCATACAATTCATCTTATCTGTCAAAGCGAATCTGTCACGTAAAGCGAAGCAAACGTCTTATGTGGCATCAGCTTGATTGCCGACAAAATGCGCAGAGCTGCTGGCAGTTGTTGGCAGGGATGCCGTTTGGATCTAAATAGATCCAATTGGATACATTTTTAGACGAATTTTTGCGGGATACTTGTTTTTTCCGGTCAGTATAAATGTGGATACTTTTTTAAATAGGCCAAAATTTTATATTTCCTATAAAGTTTTTTTCGTTCAAAAATCGATTTTCATTAAAGATGGTAGAAAGCATTACGTTTTCTATACGTTTAGCGTAGCGAAGAATCGCTACTTAAGCGTGAAATTAAAGCATTTTATTTTTTGTAAACGAAGCAATGAACATATGAAGAGATCTCACCAAAATAGGTATACTCGCAATTGCTTTAATTAGCTTAAAAGGATGCTTTACGCAAGATCTTAATATACATACCGTCGTTTAAAGTACAAAACCGCGTATCAACAAAATGCANGGTCAGCGGCGCAAGTCGATGTATAAGCAATATCTTTGCTTTTGCAAGTTGTCGGCAGTCGCAGTCGAAAAATGAGAAATTTCTAGCTTCTGCAAGCGGGCAGTAAAGGGCCATTCACATACAACTTTCCTCGCTTTGCTTGACAGTTCAAACTTTGACAACAAAGCGCGAAACGCCCAAGATTTTGCTTCGTTTTGCTTTGCTTTGCTTCAAACGTTTTTTATGTGAGCATACTCATGCATATGGGCAAATCTAAAAAACAGGTAACCTTTGTGTTATTTAGCTTTATTTTCACTGTTGTAAACTACTTTGGAGCGACCCCTAGTATGGCGACAAAACAAATTAAAGTTCGTTTCGTCGATGAATACAATTTGTTTGCCTGCTTGTATAAAGCCATTCAATGAAGTAACGAATGCTGCACGCTTCTCTTTATTAACGTTACTGTTCATTGTGATCGGCTCAGTATGTACAGCCTTTCGCGTGTATAGCTTTCCGTCAAGGTATTTGCTTATGGTAGAAAGAGCCAGGGTCTCGTTGAATTCTGAATTAATGCGCGCCTGAATTGCGGTAAGAGTAATGCTGCAATTCTCCTCTATCCACGATACCATAACATCAACTTGTTCTGGAGAAAGAATTTTTGGTTTTCAGCCGCCTCTTGTTTGATGTTCGGCGCGACCAGACTTTATCCAGCCCCAAGCGGTTTTGTACGCTACACCTAATTGTGATGCGAGAGCAACCCAATTTTCTCCGCGCGCTGCAGTGGTTACAATCCTGTTGCGATCTTCCTGTGAGTTTTTTTTATACATCTTCCTGGGACATTGTTCCGTATCTGCAAACAAAACTACATACATATGTATAACGATTTGAAGTTTTTTTTAATAAAATACCGTTAATTTCTTGACGGCAAATCGGACATAATTTGTCATCTCCGTTCACGAGAGGCTGGATGCATTGCTCATGGAATAGATGCCTGCAAGGTAATAGACGCAAAATCGTTTTTGTTTGCATCTTTTCCACGCAAATGGTACAATTATCTTGGAACTGCATTGTTACACTGATATGTTTCACTACATTACTAATACTTTCGTTTTCAGTCATATTTCGTGTGCTTTTGCATTGATTTTGATTAAAGACATAAGAAATGTTCTTATTTTGAAAAGAAACTTTCTTATTTCCAAATAAAGTTTTCTCAT
>NW_016175168.1:0-10260 GCF_001687245.7 Rhagoletis zephyria
CCAATATTTTCCCGAAAGAAAGCAAAGAGATTTAAATTTACGCAGTGTACACATATTTTTTTTTGGGAGACTGCCAAACGAATGGTGAGCAAACTTAAGGCATTTCAAAATTAATTTTAATCAAATAATTTTTAAGTGCAGAGTAATTGTTTGTTTTATTGTAAAACAGGGCCAGAATCAAGGCATCCGTGATCGAATAAAACTCGAATCGGAATTTTCTTTACAGCTTTTAGTAGCGAATTCGCTCTTTCAGTTCAAAATGTATTTGAGAGAAAACAGCTGTCATTTTCATTCGATCACGGATGCCATGATTCAGGCCCACTTTTATGTACTACATATTTATACGTTTTTTGTTGAATGTTTTATTGTTTTATAAAGAAATACAATTTATTCCAGGGCGAATTCATATAATAAGGTGAGAGCAGAAGTTCAAAAACAAAAATGCCACAAGCAAATTTTACGCATAATGACAATAAGAATCGGTCTTGAATAAGAATTACAACATATACATCATTTTGACATTAAAAATCCCCAAGGCGAAAATCAAGCTGCATTGGCAACACCATCTTACCTGAATTCGCTTTCATTCATCCTAAATGAGTGAAAACTATCTAATATTGTTTCTTTTAAAAAAATTTACCAACTTCTACCAATTTTTGTATGTAAAATCTACCAATTGTAATGTACCTAAATGAATTGCATGTTTAATTAAGTGGCAACTATTATGTACTTCCGTAGATTCTTATAATGGTAAGCACTGCTGTATTGGTAAGGGGAACAATAAGAAACAACATGAAAAGGAAAGGAGGGGACGCCACACTTAATGTCCCGTTAACTAAAAGCGAATTGATAACTGTTGAATGTTTCTTTCGTTCATTTTGCTGTTTCCTTTTCGTGGATGATTTTTGTTTTCCCCTTGAAAAATATTCGTGTGGTAGAGCTAAAAGGAAGAGGACAGAAAAACGGAGATCGCTGTGCAAAAACAGCCGCTAGAAGTTTTTAATATAAAGTTTCGCCAAATAAAGTTTAAAATAAACTAAAAACCCCCATTGCTTTCGATTTCGCTACATCAGGTGTGGGTCGAAACATGTCCCGTAATTTAAACAAAGCCGAATTAATTCAGACTCTTGAAGAGCTTGGCGTCGTTTATCCCGCAACTGCCACAGTAGTACAGCTGCGTAATTTACTTAGCGGTGCCCAAAGTGAAGGTGAAGGTGCTACTTATAACGAAGATGTAGCTCAGAAATCTGGTGCTGAGCGTGATCTGGATACAGAAATTGGTACAATGAGTGACGTGGTGGAACGCGACCTAGATGAAGCAATCGTTTTGATGGAGAAAAAGAAAAAATGCTGCTACTTCAAATGGAGCTAAAGGCGTTGGAGGAAGAGAGTATTAACGGGCTCCAGAGGCTCACAATAAGTGACGTTGATGGCATTGTTCCGAAGTTTTCGGGTGACAATGCGTACCCTGTTGAAAAGTGGTTGTCTGATTTTGACAACGCTGTAAAAATCGGCACCCAGAGCGAACATTTTGAAAAAAGATGTGTATGCGCCGACTATTGTCCGGAACAGCCGCGAACATCTACAGCAACAAATTACACTGGGTTGAAAGCAGAGCTCCTCAAACAGTTCAAGCGAAATGTCTCAACCAACGATGTGTATACGGAACTGTACAAGCGTCAGCCCAATGAGAACATTTTATCATATATGCTGTCAATGAAGGAAATTGCTGCCCAAGCCAATTTGGGTGAAGAGGAAGTAATAAGTGCTGTTATTGATGGTCTGCGAGATAGCACAGCTTACGCTTCAGTGCTCTATACAGCGAAAACTTTGGACGAGCTTAAGGAGCTCCTCATCAAATACGATAAAAAGCGGTCAAGCGACCGCTCAGTTCAACGTTCTGGTTCGTCAAGCGTGCCAGCCGCTGCAATCCGATGTTTCAATTGCTCTCAATTGGGCCATTATTCCAGCCAGTGCCCGAAGCCTAAGCGGGATATTGGATCGTGTTTCCGATGTGGTAGCAAAGACCACGTTCTTAAGCAGTGCAAGCAACCGGCAACTAAGCAAGTGAACGCTGTCTGCAACGAATCCGCCGCATCCGATGACATTTACCCAGTTGAGCCTTATCAAACTGTAAGTATTGCCTTCTGCAAGTAGAACCTGAAAGAAAAATTTGAAAATTGTGTTTCATTAATTGACAGTGGTAGCCCGATAAGCTTTGTAAGCAAACATCTTATGCCGTTTGAAGTAGACGACAATGATGAAGTGGTGTCCAAGTATCAAAGCCTTGGTGGTGTAAATCTAAACATTTATGGAAAAATTGAAGCAAAAATTTAACAAATAATAATAACAAATGTAAAACTGTATCTCTTTTGATTGTTTCTAATGAAATTTTATCTAAACCTCTCTTACTTGGAAGAGACTTCTTGAATTTGTTTGAAATAAAATTGTTTATGTTAAATCGTAATAAAATTGATAAGTTAAGTTGTGTTAACACCACTTCAAATGAAAATTACATTCAGGTTCCGAAACTTTTGCCAAATGAAAATATAATTGATTGTCCCGAGTACTGCTTTACGAATTTCGAACATATTAGTGAAAAGAGTGATTGCCTTCCGAATATTGATCGTTGTGTTGTTGATGATGCTAGTGTTAAAGCTGAACATAGTGTAGATTGCTTTGATAGGTTAAGTTGTCCGCACATTAGTAATAGTTGTGAAATCGATGAGGTAAAAAGAGATAGTGGAAATTTGATTGAGTTGGGAGGTAAAGAGTGCTTCCTCTTTAGAGAAGGAACCATTGTTTGTCAAATGAATATCGACGCTATTTGCGATGATAATGCTTGTACCTATGATATAAATTGTTCATTGACGAAAGGCATTATCACTGCTATTAAAACAATAATCTATGAGTGTTACAAAAGTACCCCAAAAGAAAACATTGCCGAGCCTTTTGAAATGTCTATCAAATTATTGTCTGACCAACCGGGTTTTTCACACCCGCGTCGATTGTCATACAGGGATAAGTTTGAAGTACAAAAGATTGTAGGCGAACTATTAGATAAAGGAATTATCCGAAATAGTGAATCACCATATGTATCACCAATAGTTTTAGTAAAAAAAAAGAATGGGAAACCCGTCTGTGTATTGATTACAGGGATCTAAATAAAATTACAGTAAGAGATAATTATCCACTGCCTCTTATCGAGGATTGCCTCGAATATCTAGGTGGGAAAAAGTATTTTACTTTATTAGATTTAAAAAGCGGGTTTCATCAGGTAAGGGTATCGGAAGAGTCTATTAAGTATACTTCATTCGTCACGCAAAATGGTCAGTTCGAGTACGTTATGATGCCATTCGGTCTTAAGAACGCTCCATCAGTATTCCAGAGGTTCATTACGTTTGTTTTGAAAGATTTCATTGACCAAGGACTGCGATAGTGCATATGGATGATATTCTGTTAGCTACTGTTGAACTAGATGAACATCTGTCATTATTAAAATCTGTTCTTCAGAAGATCGCTAAATATGGGCTTGAGTTAAAATTATCCAAGTGCAAATTCGTGTACAGCAGTATAGAATATTTGGGGTATGAAGTAGATTACAATGGAATTGCACCAAGTGACCGACATAAGGAGGCTATTAGAAGGTATCCTATTCCGAAAACATTGAAGCAATTACACTCTTTTATTGGACTATGCGCCTATTTCAGAAAATTTGTTCCTCAATTTTCCAAAATTGCGAAACCACTTTACGACATGCTAAAAAAATCCAAATTTGATTCAAATAAGGCTTGCGAAAGTGCAATCGAAAAGTTAAAATTAAAATTGATAAAATCGCCAGTCCTGGCTATATATAATCCAAAGTATGAGACTGAACTGCATTGTGATGCAAGTGCTCAGAGGTTCGGTGCTGTATTACTCCAACGAAAAACTGACAAAAAGTTCCACCCAGTTTTCTATTTTTCTAAACGAACCACTGCAGCTAAGAGCAAATACCACAGTTTCGAATTGGAAACTTTGTCCATTATTTATGCTTTGCGCCGATTTAGGGTATACCTTGAGGGGATTCCCTTTAAGATTGTTACGGATTGTAATTCGCTCACACTAACATTGAATAAAAAAACATTAAATCCCCGTACCGCACGATGGGCCTTAGAGCTTCAAAATTATGAATACACTATTCAACACAGGGGTGGAAGCAATATGGGTCATGTCGATGCTCTTAGCCGAAGTGAGTTAGTACTTGCCATCAGTGAAGATGACCTTGAGTTTCAATTACAGGCAACTCAAACTCGTGATCCCGATATACAGAAAGTGCGAGAAAAATTAGAGAGTGAGCCATCTAAACTTTTCGATCTCAGGGATGGGATAGTTTATAGGAAAGATATGAAGGGTCAGCTTTACTTCTATGTACCACCCGAAATGGAAGATAATGTTATACATGAAAAAATTGCTCACCTAGTGATAAATAAAACTTATAATCAACTCAGGATGCATTATTGGTTCCCTGATATGAGGCCCAAAATAGAAAAATTTATAAAGAATTGTCTCAAATGTATTGTTTACTCTGCTCCTGCCCGAATCGATGAGAGAAATCTTCATAGTATACCAAAGAAGCCATGCCCATTTGACACGATCCATATAGATCATTTGGGTCCTCTGCCTTCGCTGAAATCCAAAAGGAAATATTTGCTAGTGGTAATCGATGCGTTTACCAAATATGTCAAATTATATCCCGTTAACTCCACCAGTACAAGAGAGGTCATTGATTCCTTAAAAAACATTTTCAGTGTTATAGCAGACCCGCAAGAATAATCTCAGATCGCGGGACTTGCTNGGTGGTAATCGATGCGTTTACCAAATATGTCAAATTATATCCCGTTAACTTCACCAGTACAAGAGAGGTCATTGATTCCTTAAAAAAACATTTTCAGTGTTATAGCAGACCCGCAAGAATAATCTCAGATCGCGGGACTTGCTTTACGTCCTTAGAATTTAGTGAATTTTTGGTTAAACATAATATTAGCCATGTAAAAGTTGCGGTTGGGTCTCCACAGACAAACGGACAGGTAGAGAGAGTCAATCGTGTATTGACCCCTATGTTGAGCAAATTAAGTGAACCCATCCAACATTCTGATTGGGTTTCAAAGCTAAGTTCAGTCGAGTTCGCCCTTAACAATTCTATTCATAGCTCCACAGGTAAGACCCCATCAAATTTACTTTTTGGGGCAAACCAGAGAGGACCGGTAACTGATGAACTGACTGAATATTTGGAAGATCAAAAGATGGATCAACAGCGTGACCTAACTAAGATAAGACTAGAAGCAAATAGCGCTATACTGGCATCTCAACGACGCAACGAACATTATTTCAAACAAAGTCNGTGCGAGAAAAATTAGAGAGTGAGCCATCTAAACTTTTCGATAGAGTTTATAGGAAAGATATGAAGGGTCAGCTTTACTTCTATGTACCACCCGAAATGGAAGATAATGTTATACATGAAAAAATTGCTCACCTAGTGATAAATAAAACTTATAATCAACTCAGGATGCATTATTGGTTCCCTGATATGAGGCCCAAAATAGAAAAATTTATAAAGAATTGTCTCAAATGTATTGTTTACTCTGCTCCTGCCCGAATCGATGAGAGAAATCTTCATAGTATACCAAAGAAGCCATGCCCATTTGACACGATCCATATAGATCATTTGGGTCCTCTGCCTTCGCTGAAATCCAAAAGGAAGGTGGTAATCGATGCGTTTACCAAATATGTCAAATTATATCCCGTTAACTTCACCAGTACAAGAGAGGTCATTGATTCCTTAAAAAAACATTTTCAGTGTTATAGCAGACCCGCAAGAATAATCTCAGATCGCGGGACTTGCTTTACGTCCTTAGAATTTAGTGAATTTTTGGTTAAACATAATATTAGCCATGTAAAAGTTGCGGTTGGGTCTCCATAGACAAACGGACAGGTAGAGAGAGTCAATCGTGTATTGACCCCTATGTTGAGCAAATTAAGTGAACCCATCCAACATTCTGATTGGGTTTCAAAGCTAAGTTCAGTCGAGTTCGCCCTTAACAATTCTATTCATAGCTCCACAGGTAAGACCCCATCAAATTTACTTTTTGGGGCAAACCAGAGAGGACCGGTAACTGATGAACTGACTGAATATTTGGAAGATCAAAAGATGGATCAACAGCGTGACCTAACTAAGATAAGACTAGAAGCAAATAGCGCTATACTGGCATCTCAACGACGCAACGAACATTATTTCAAACAAAGTCATAGGCCTTCAAAAGAGTTCTATGTGGGTGACTTTGTAGTTATCAAAAATGTTGATTCCACTATAGGTACTAATAAAAAGCTTATTCCAAGATTTAAGGGACCCTATATTATTCACGAGAAGTTACCTAATGATCGCCACGTTATTAAAGACATAGAGAATTGCCAAATTACCCAATTGCCATATAATGGCATTATCGACGCTCGTTTTATACGATCATGGAAAAAAAGTAATCTCAAAGCAGAATGATTTTGGCAAAAGAATACTTGTTGAAGGACAATACAAGTAGAGTAATTCTAAGTTTATATGATCGAGGTCGATCATTTGTCAGGTTGGACGATCTGTAATGTACCTAAATGAATTGCATGTTTAATTAAGTGGCAACTATTATGTACTTCCGTAGATTCTTATAATGGTAAGCACTGCTGTATTGGTAAGGGGAACAATAAGAAACAACATGAAAAGGAAAGGAGAGAATGCCACACTTAATGTCCCGTTAACTAAAAGCGAATTGATAACTGTTGAATGTTTCTTTCGTTCATTTTGCTGTTTTCTTTTCGTGGATGATTTTTGTTTTCCCCTTGAAAAATATTCGTGTGGTAGAGCTAAAAGGAAAACACAGAAAAACGGAGATCGCTGTAAAAAACAGCCGCTAGAAGTTTTTAATATAAAGTTTCGACAAAATAAAGTTTAAAATAAACTAAAAAACCCCATTGCTTTCGATTTCGCTACACAATATTAATTTTTTCTAAGTCCGTGCACCTGCAAGTGGCATACATGCATATGTTTGTACATACTAAGGATATTAATTTTTCGCATTTTACGATCGCGGGATTTTCGGGATACCGTTATCACCAGGGAACGGATTTTATGGAAATTGCCTTTTTTCTGCTAAAGAGATAGAGTATATTAGATTAAGAATGCCCAAGATTTAGCTTTCCCTGATTCCATAATACACATTTGATGTTGCCTTTTTTAAGATATTTGCCTTTTTTTGCCTTTTTTAAGATATTTGCCTTTTTTGCCTTTTCTAACTTAAAAAAGTGATTATAGCATTTAGTTTTTTTTTTAAAAGATTAAAAAATATACAAATGCCCAAGCGGCTTATAGAAGCGCAGGGACCTCTTGCCAAATTGGTGTTAGAATAATTCAAAGCCGTTTTCTCAGGCGAGGAAAACGCCCTTATTCCTGATAATATGAACGTTTCAAACGTTCCATATTTAAATTGGGCTCCATTTGTATCAAATTACGTCGAGCGGTTCAATGTTACTACAACTATACAGATTAAAGTTTTATGAGTTAGAAACTCGAAAGGCTTAAATAATCAAAGATTCAAAGTACAAATTTTTCATATAATGAAACTAGTTCATAGTTTTTCTCTTTTTAACCGACTTCCAAAAAAGGAGGAGGTTAGCAGTTCGTAGGAATATATTTTTTTTTACGTATGTTACCGCATAACTTTGGACCACGTCAACCGATTTCGATAATTCTTTTTGCATCGGAAAGGTAGTGTCCCATACTAATCTGGTTAAGATCCGATCAGTGGATCATGAGATATATATATATATATATTTTTTTTTTATATGAGAGTTGAAGTCGGTTTTTTTTGCTAAAAATTACTTGTTACTTGTAATATAAACATTTCTAAAATAAATGTTTCTTGGTTTGTTCTTCGTATTTTCTGTCTTTTAGTGCTTTATTTTGCTTTTTTGCAATACCTAGTGCCTTTTCCTGCCTTTTCCGCTATTTTGTTTTGCCTTTTTTTGCCTTTTTTGCAATACCTTGTGCCTTTTTCTGCCTTTTTCGCTATTTTATTTTGCCTTTTCCAGCCTATTTCGTTATTTTATTTTGCCTTTTTTATAGGTTTTTAGGTCCTAAAAATCCGTTCCCTGGTTATCACCGTTCGCAGGGATTAGTACCGGGATTTAGATATTCACTACTTTTCAACAACTTAAATCGAAAAAATTGCTTCAATATTGTTTGAGAAAATAATAAATAAATGGGTTTGAAAACTACTTTTTTATTTAAAGTGTCTTTTTTGTTTTTTCTCTCCGACGTCAGTATTTATTTTAAAGAACTTTGTAATTTCAAAGATATGATTAATTCCAAAAATTATTTAAATAATTCAATGCAATGTAGAATAAAAATATGGGTACCAAATGAAAGAGCAAATTTCTTTAGAATTTAGAAAAATTAAATTTTTTTAGANACTACTTTTTTATGTAAAGTGTCTTTTTTGTTTTTTCTCTCCGACGTCAGTATTTATTTTAAAGAACTTTGTAATTTCAAAGATATGATTAATTCCAAAAATTATTTAAATAATTCAATGCAATGTAGAATAAAAATATGGGTACCAAATGAAAGAGCAAATTTCTTTAGAATTTAGAAAAATTAAATTTTTTTAGATTCCCAAGGACGAATAGGTAATTTTTTAAGCTGATAAAGTCAGAAGGACGAAATTCGAGGATGTTATCGAGTTTATATAAGTCTTTAACATATAATTTTTTCAAAAACAAATATTGCGAAATTTCAAGGATAAAATGTTAAAAGGACATTTTCAATTCGTACCAGTCCTTATGCACCAAAAAATTTAATCTGTTTAAATTCTACAGAATTTCCTCTTTATTTTGATACCCATACTTCTGCTCTAAACACATTTCACTGAATTTTTTATATCATTTTTGAATTACTGACATTAAAGTGAAAAACAAAAAAGGCAATTTTACCCGGGAGCCCGGGATTAACATTCCTAGTACATACGTATAACCTGCGGCACTCTGCGTATTTTTTACCCTTCCTCTGCTGCCTCTCCCTCACGCTGACACGGTTCCCTTTATCAAAGACGTCAGTAAATTTCTGCACAAAGTTTCACAATACATTTCTGCCATTTCAATTTCAAAAATACGATTTCTTCGAAACCCACTTCACATACAAAAAAAAAATAGGTTCCTCTTCTACTTATGGATTATAAAATTTAATGAAATTTATATCGCTCAGCAAAATATTTCGGCTAATTTGTGCGTCATTTGTGAGGTTTTCCTGAATTAGAACGCTTTTGGAAATCACGTTTTCGTGGAAAAAAGTTCATATCATAAACTGTTTCTTCAGAAAATTGAGCGAAAAGGTAGAAAAATCTATTCAAACGTAATACCTTAAAATCTTCAGGGAAAGCAATGATGTTTGAAGTTACAGTTGCACGGTTATTCTCAATTCCGACTTTTGCGTCCTTGTTTGAGCATGCATTGGTAAAAATGTTTTCAATCGAAAACATTGCATAAAAACTACTGATCTGCTGTTGAAGCTTATTTTTACCTTTATATACTTACCATAAATAATTTTAACCATTTTAGCTATTTGGGGATATATTTTTCCCATTATTTCCGGCACGCGAGCGGATCTCGATGTCTCTCCAATAAATCTTCTTGAATACATTGATTGCCCTCGACTATGGCAGACCCTAAAAACTTTTGTGAGCTCCAAAGAGAATTGCCGTTTTTTTTATCGACGTTGTGCTCCGGTAAATTATCATTTTGAAGCCTCGTTATACACTGCTCCTAAACCAATCTCCATTCAACCATTGTAAATTTTGCAACCTGTCACTTTGCTTTGGCGACGCTTGTTATGAAAATATATTTTAACGATAATCTTTGAGTATCGAAGTATCGACATACGTTTTTCAATACTTATCGAATACTCAAATGGCTCATCAGTATCAAATACATACTATTCGATACTCGATGCTATTCACATAACTAAATCGTAGTGGTGCCTCTGCCCAGATGGTTTGAAAAAATGCGATTGATGGCGCTAGGCAAAAAATGCGCGGGGCCCTCCGGGGTCTACTACAGGCACCACGTAAAGCAGCGCAAATTCGTTGCTCGATTTGTGGTGACTTCGTCGCCATATACTGGGTGAAGACCCGCGTCGACGAGCGTCTAGCCACAATCCGCATCAAAGCGAGATTCTTCAACAAC
>NW_016175169.1:0-10260 GCF_001687245.7 Rhagoletis zephyria
TGTATGCATGAAAAAAAAATTTTGATTGAAATTAACAAAATAAAAATTTGTATTACAAGAATCGTGGCAACCCTGATGTAAAATAGTTTCTGACCAAAGTCCTCAACCACACCCTTCATTTAATATCCATATTGCGACGTATTAGGTAAATTATTCGAAAATAAGTGGCAACCTTACACTATTATCCCAAGAGATAACATTTTGTATATAGGGAAAGCATTGTTTAAGAACCTTCTCTTGGTACCCAAGAATAGTAAATATTTTTTTCTAAACAAAAGATTAAATAAACATGCGATCCAAAATAGGTGGCAACCCTATTAAAAATATTTTTGAATTAGGTATCTTTAAAATACCTTCCATTTGATACCTGTATTATGATGTTTTAATTAATTTGTAACTAATTTCGAATAGGTGGCAACCTTATACGAGGCTTCTCTTTTCCAAATAAAATTAAATGTTTTTTTTTTTATTGCAGTAAACAAATTCTCAGAATAATTAATTTTTGATATCCCACTCGTTAGTCAGTTTTGAACCTCCTTAATTGCTTATAACTTTGTCAGCTTTCTAACACCTAATTTTCTTCCATATTAAAGGGCCAGAGTTTCTCCCTTCTTTTATATTCTATTTTAAGTTAAAGTGTTAATTGCCTTCTGGGCGGCCGTTTAAATACCCTTCAGTTATGGTTGCTTGTTGTTCTGTTTCATATTTATACATATGATGATCACTCACTTCAAAGTAGATACCCAAATAAGCATGTAAGAGTAACTGATTAGCATCAATGGCTAATGACCGTTTNCTATTATTTCTAATTTTTTAATATCTTCAGCCATATCTTAAAATTTTACTTAACAACATTTTTTAAGCTCTAAAATTACTTCATTTTATTAGCCTATTTTAAATTATGATTACGTAAAATTAGTTAATCCGAGTTTTCTAGCTAGCTGGCAACCCTACAGGAAACGTAATTTTCCCAAAATGATGTTTTTTGCTTCTTAGTTTACATGGAAACCGTTTTTTTTGCATAAAATGATCGATAGAACTCAACATTTTACGTATCTGCTAAGTTAATTTTTGGTAACACTTTTTTAACTTTTTCTGATGTTGAATTCTCAAACTGGTGGTAGCTCTCTTCAAACATTCGAACTTCCTTCCAAGTGCAGCTTTCTTAGACCTCTCGTTAGTTTGACTCCCGAATAAAGTATTTCATTTTACTTGTTGATTAAATTGACTTTGAACTCCGAGGGTTGCCATCTACCCTCCCAAAAATCATTTTCGAAATAAAGCTGTCTTAAGCCTCTCTCGTTTGATATCCAGATAGAAATATTTCATTTAACTTATGTAATTAAAATTAAAATTTAATTAAATTGATTTCAGTATTTGGAACAGTTGGCAACCCTCTTCAAAGTTATTTTTAAATAAGTCCTTCTACAATCCCTTTCGTTTGGAGCCCACAATGTTGTTGTTTTGTATTTAACCTATTAATCAATTGATTTTAGACTTTTGAAAAATGTGGCAACCCCATTAAAAAAAAAAATATCGGACACGTTAATCCAGGTTATAATCTATATGTGTGCCAAATTCTATTTTAATACCTCCAGCCGGTTTAGCGTGAAAAAGCAACAAACATACACACTAGGGTGGTACAAATATGCATGTGAAAAAATGAAGTCCGAACTGTAATGCTCTCATACCCGAGGATTGTGCTTTATCGAAAAAATATACCCCTGTTTTTTTATTTCAAGTTTTCCATATATTTTATACGGGAAAAACACAATTTTTCGTAGAAATGGTATACAATTCTTGAAAATCAATATTTTTCGCTCGGGAAAACTCGGTTTCACTTCAGAAAGAATGATGATAATACTAAATTATTTATTTAACCATTTTTTTAATATTAACTATTTTTTATAAGTTCCTCAAAGCCCCCAAAAAATACAGTGAGGGTCCCATAAAAAATATAAATATATATGTATATATATATTTTAAATTAACAACTGATATATTTTCTTCGGTATAGAACAATCTTAGCGGGTGAGAGCATTCAAATTGCGACTTTACTTATTTTGGACCACCCTAATACACATTCACTCACAAACTTTCAAATTTGCAATATTAGTAGGATTTTCAAACCATATTTTTACTACACCTCTGAAATCGGTTGTTGTAGTTATATCAGTTTAAGTTTTTCATCAAAATTACGGACCTTGAATGTAAGTCCATTGTTTGAATGTGATATTAAACATTTTATATTACACACTGTGCGCAGACCAGCAGCGCAACGATTCGCCCCTAAGATCAAGTTTTAACAGCGTACTTGCCTAATCAAGCGTGAAGGCAATAAACGCGCCGCCGCCGCATAAGTTTTCGCAGATGCCAACACACTTAGGAGTTTAATTTTTCACGCTGTCTTCCGAAAGCGAGTGCTATGACACAGCGGATTGTAGTTATGAGTGCAAAGAGCGATGCCGACTGAAGAACTACATACGTCTGCGGTTATGGACTGAACGTCTATGTGGAGTGTTTGAGCTATGATCGATCTGTTGTAAGTGCGCGTGTATATATATTAAAATGCAATTTACGTGCTCTCCATGCCTTCAGTCATTTCCCACTTCGGAAGTCTGCAGAAGATTTACACATACCCGCTATTATTTTCCGCTGTCGGCTGCTTTGTAACACCCCACTCTGCTCATTTTCACGCCAACTCCCTCGGGATATTATAAAACATATCTATCTATGTGTGTATGCGCGTTTTTATTTTGTACCGCTGCTGTGTTGTTGTGGCTTCACACCGCGACCGCACGTTTGTGTTTTCCAGCTTGCGGTCACAGCTATTGTCGGCAGCCCTAGAGATGTATTTTTGCAAACGAAGGAAGCTAACATCTTCACCGTAAATAAATGTATCTATGTAGTTTGTATGGCTTCCTATCTTCCTGTGCGGCCTGTCGTATGTTCTGCCCTTCAGCTCCTCTGCGTCTTCCTTGCCTTCTGTCAGTGTATAGAAACTCACTGTGTTCACTGTTTAGTCTGACATGCCTGCCTACGTTCGCAACTGCTACCATCGCCGCCTGCTGTAGCGTGTCCTAACGCTAACTCTGGAATTTGAGCGCAGCTACTTAGGTACTACACCATTTCCATATGGACGCATTAAAGTCATTCCAGAAGCATAGCAATTGAATGTAATTCTAGCGCTGTTTGGTTGTTTATATACATACTATACTACTGTGAACTACCTTTAGGTGTGTGTGTTTCAAGGGCTTGTGTGTGTGTGTGCCTGTGACTAAATGATTTACAATTTGCCACTGTCTTTCATAATTCTAGGCTAGCTAGAAACTAGTACTACGCACAGTGTGTCGTGCAGACTATACTAGTTGGACAAATTTAATTCCCGCATTTTTTAAATAAAACCCAGTGAAGTTAGCGGCGTCTGGTCACTACTTTTTTTCTTGGGACGAGCATATTTGCGAATCCCGCTGTGTAAAAGCGGTTCCAATAAAAAGATCAAAACAGCTCAGGATTCCTGTAACAATTCCAAAGTTATTCTTGGATAAGCTCATACTTTCCTTAAAGCGTTTTTTGTTATACGGGTATGTTCATAAAAGTGCTTTGGACTGCTCTAGACCTGGTAGAATATCCCAGTAGCGATTTCTTGAGTATCTTCCTCTAACCGAACAAGGACTCAGTGTGCCCCTTTTTTTATATTCCACAGAAGGGCTTTGGACCGATGAAAGCGGTTGATGCTATTTTCTTCGCTAGTTTATCGACAATCCCGTTTCCTTTAATACCAATATGTCCCGGAATACAGAGAACCCAAACTCGATTGGTCGGACCAAGAGTATTCAGCTTGTCGAGGCACACCGTCACCAGTTTAGATGTTACCTTGTTAGATTTGAGGGCCTCGATAGCCGCTTCGTTGTCAGTTAAGATCGCGATGTTCTGTTTCCGGTAGTTTCGCTTGATATTAAAGTCCGCGCATCTTTCTATGGCGCAGGTTTCAGCCTGAAAAATTGACACATGTTTTTTCGTGGGTTCTAAGTATTTATCCTCGATCGAACTACACCTATCCCGGTACCCTGTTCGGTTAATGAGCCATCAGTGTACCAGGTAATCATGTTTTGGTTTAACCGCTATGTCACGGATATGCCTGTCCAATTCTTCTTATTACTCCGATCAGTTTTCAACCTCTTTGTAAAGCTGAACCTAGGATGCATGGTTTCCCTCGGTAGTGCAATTTCAGGGCACTTCTTCGTAAGAATATCCAACTTCCTGCGGCTAAGAAACCCTTCTGGCCCGATATTGGTACCAGTCATCCTTAAATAGTAAAGGTATTTTCGCTTGTTCCAAGTAATGTAGATCTATCGGCCCAAATGACGGCTCCGTAAACTATCATGGGTCGTACTATCGTCGTATAGATCCCTCTCAGTATCTTTGGTGTGCATTCCCAGCTCTTTCCTGCCATGGACCTACACGTCATAAATGATCTTACAACTTTCCTCGCAGTAGTTTTTGAGCTAGTATTACAACCTAGCTAGGAGTTTAACCTCTTTTTGGTACATAACCTGGATTAACATATACATATAAAGTTAGAGTTAAAATTTAATTCAGTTAAATAAAATATCAAAATAATGCGGTTATCAAACGAAAGGGGTTTAATACGATTTATTTGGAAATATTTCTCAAAGAGGGTGGCCACCTGTCCAAAAAGGTTAAATCAATTTAAACAATAAGTTAAACAAAATATATTAATATGGGCATCAAACGAGAGGGGTCTAAGGCAAGCTGGATCTATTTTGAAAATATTTTTGATGAGGTTGTCATCAGTTTAGAATTTCAAAAGCAATTTAGGAAGGAGGTTTAAAGACAACTGTACGTATTTCGAAAATATTTTTTACTAGGGTTGCCACCAGCTTAGGAACTTAAAATCAATTAAAATTGACAAGTTAAATGAAATGCTTCCAAAGTTATTATTGAGAAAGTTTGCGAGTGAGTGTGTTTGTTTGTTCGCAATTTCGGTCAATACTGACATAATTTTGGCTAACATTTTTCAAGGAAGATTGGTTTCAGAGCACAAACATCTTCTACTCCCCCAGAAGAATTAACAAACAAACCCCCTTAAAATAAAACTAAGCCTAAACTTTCAAAGCGCCCTTACCCAAAACTGTTTTTTTTTTTGTTGTATCGAAAGTATCCAAAATGAAAAATAATTTCTTACATAATTTCACACTCCTCAATCGTTCTGCCTACTTATGTGCAGCTGAAATAGTCAGTTGCAACTTTAAAACTGACACTGCCAGCAAAGTTATGATCTCCTTTATTTTTATTTTTTTTGCGTGTTTTGTGGTTTCCTTGCCAAACGTTTTCAACGTCGTGCATGCCTTTGCCAACACTCCACCCATCGCAAACACTTCTGTTCAGATTCACAGTTTTCCGGCAACTTTTGCTCCATACTTGCAGCTTTATTGCCAGCTTCCTTATACAAACAATACTGCCAGGGGTCGTGCAGTTCTTCCGTTCATGCACTTTCCTCTGTTGGTTTTTCTTCTTGTTTATTTGTTAAATACTTTGTTGTTGTTTTTATTAAATGCAAGAAAAGCACATGCTAACATTCATAAATACATATACAGTCGGTGTCAAGTGTAAGTGTACATCTTGTAATATAAAATGCACAATTATTTTCATGAAACAATTTTTCATTAATTATTTATAAAAATATAGTTCGTTCTATAACAGAAACCATAAAAACCAAAGTTTCACACTTTATATAAAGTTCACAAAAATTCAAACAATTTTCATCAAAATTTCAAAATTTTTATTCAGAATTTCCAGAAAATTCTCGGATATGCAGTTTTTTAGCCCGTTCAGTTTTAGTGTAACGCGTGATCAAAATCTATTTTTATATGGAAGAAAATGCCCAGCACCCTCCACAAACAAAATTCATAAAAAATCAACGGTAATTTTTATGGTTTATATTATAGAATGAACTATATTTTCATAAGTAATTAATGAAACAAATTTTTCATGAAAATAATTGTGAATTTTATATTACAACAAGGTGTACACTTATATTTGACACCGACTGTATGTGTGTATTTACAAATGCCTGTGACCAAAAGAGTAGACACATAACCTTTGTGGGGCCAGTTTTGACTATTTTTCTTTTGTTAATTTTATTTATTTATTTTTTTATAACATTATACATAGTTCAATATCTAACAAAAACCATATAAGTCAATATTTCAAGACTTTGTGCAAAAATTAAGAAAATTCGAAAATGTTTCATCAAAGTTTTAAACTTTTTGAGCAGAACTTTTGCAGGTTTGGGCTAGTTCAATATCTAACAAAAACCATATAACTCAAAATTTCAAAACTTTGTGCAAAAATTAAGAAAATTCAAAAATTGTTTCATCAAAGTTTTAAACTTTTTAAACAGAACTTTTGCAGTTTTACAGCTCATTGCATTTTAGCATAATGAATTGAAAATTTGTAGTTGATTTTTTTATTTTTTTCTTTTTACTGACAGCGTTATGCATTTTCTTCAAAATTTGTATGTTTAGATCACTGAAAAATCGTTATTTTTTGATTTTTTTCGATCAAGAATATTCCTAAATTTGTTTTTTTTTTTTTAATTTTTAGGTCAAATTTAATCGGTATTTTATAAATTGTATTTTTTTTTTTCGGTGGAAAATAATCATTATTTTGGATTTTTATTTTTTCGATCATTCTTAACCGTTACAATGGAGACTGCGTTTTTATGCCCGATCTTTTATGATCTAAAAATATAAATATGACGATTAAAATATTATAAAAAAAAAAAAAAAATTAAAATAACGATCAATAATTTCTCAAAAAAATATAAATCAATAACCAAAAATTTTTCGAAACATACAATTCAAAAATAACGACCACTTCTGGTCCAAATGCTGTGTTTCCATTATTTTGGTCATTTGTGTACCCGTGTATGTAAATTAGGGTGCATCACTCTCCATACAAAAAAAAAACGGTACTGTTTTTCCACCGGAAATATAAACCTTTTTGTACTTTAAGACTTCCGCCAAAGTATTTTGGTGAATTATTAAAATTTATGTGTGCGGAACCCAATTGAAAATGTCTCCTAAAATCAGAGTACGAAAATCAACTGTACAAAACAATTCCCATTTGCTCATCGATCATCATATCATTTGTCGTTTTGTACAGTTTTGTACATAGTCAGAAACAAATTATAAGATTCACTGTCATTTTCCCCAACGAGAAATTTTTTTTCTGTAAATTTTCATATCCAATTCAATTAAAAAACATTTTTATTTTTTTTTTATTCATTTCAGCCTTTCATTTTGTATTTAGTATATATATATTTTTCTCTGCACGATTCATTTCGTTTGTTGTTTCGTCTGTAACTACTAAACTACTGTAGTGTACTATCGCCAAAGTGAACTCAGCCGTTTTGTTTTCGTATTGTACCGAACTGTTGATGTAATAAACGAAACGAAATAGTAACGTACAATATAGTTTATTTTCGTATACTGCCTAAAATCGTGTTTTTGTATAAATAAAATTATTATTTTTTTTTTTTAATTACATCAGGTGATGGAACAGCTTAAGAATAAAAGGTCTGCATACATTTTTAAAAATCAAAGGAATCAAAATAATGAGATTTTTGGAAGCAATTTCAAGTCGGCCTAGCTTACGTAAGCCTTAATAGTTTTTCGAAATTTTTTAGACGGTAATTTCAAAATATAGTAGATTTTATGATTCCGGTGAAAAACTCGAAACTTTTTTTGGTGATGCACCCTAATGTAAATATGCCTTGTTGATATACATATTTTCATAAGTACATATTTAAGTATGTTTGCTTTTCTTTTAAATTCTGCTTGCTTTATTTTCCTTACACTTCCTTAGCCTTTTGTTTTGTTTTGTTTTAGTTTTTGTTGTTTTCCTATCTTAGATTTTCCTGCCATTTCCTTTGACTAATTTTTGTTTTTGTTGTTTTATCGACTGCGGTTGGTCTTTTCACATCTTCGTCGCGGCAGTTGTTGTCAACACCAGGCAACAACTTTGACCACCAGCGTTGTGTTTTGTCGAGATACCTACATACATATTTTCGTGCGATGCAGACAGACATACATACAAACATATATATGTATGTACAAACAAATTTATTTATATACAAAGAGGCATTGCCACGAAAACAAATCACTTTTTTTTTCTTGCCTGCCAGCATACCTAAAGCAATGTTATACTTAGATATGTTGTTTGTATTTGTATTTACGTTGTTGCTACATATATACACATTTATAAAGTGGCTGCAACTTAAATACTACTTGCAATTGGATTTGCTGCTCCTCCATGTACTAGTAAGTACTCCACTAGGCATGTTCCTAAGGCTTGTGCTTCTGCACTTGTCATCAACACTAGCAGCTGCACTACATACATACGAGTATATTGCGCAGCATGGCATTCTATCTGCTTATTCACCGAGCTACAAGTAGAGGCTACGCTTTTCCTTTGGTTAGATACATATTTGATAAGAGTTTGAGCATACATGCATACATACATACATATCTGTGCTCATACATATCGTAGTGTATAAATTTTCCTGTGCCCTGCAGGAATTGCTATGCACTTGTTAGAAACAATTGACGTTCCTGCTGACCAGCTTGGATTTTTCCTACCGGGCTTTTCTCTCACTTACATATCGTCGGTCCCTACGAAGAGTAGCACATTTCACTATTCGCGTGGAAGACTAGCACATTTCACTATTAGCGTGGAAGACTAGCACATTTCATTATTCGCGTCGAAAAGTAGCACATTTCAGATTTTTGCGTGGAAGAGTAGCACATTTCGTTATTTGCGTGGAAGACTAGNTTAAAGCCCCACAAAAAAATATATATTTTTTTTATCCGACAAGCTTGTTCGTCTTTAATTTTTATAAAATGTTGATCCTTAAATTTTATGTGAACAAAGAATCCAAAAATTAGCTAAGTTATACTAATTAATATGTTTCTTTTGAATTTTTGTTTGCTTCTTTCTTTGAAATTTCTAACTCATTAATTTCAAATAAAATTAGCGGCATTGCTTTGGCTTTTGTTTTTTAGGTTCCACTAAAATAGTGGTACTCCTTATATGTAAAAAAATATTTTACTGCGATTTTCCTTTCTTGACCCACTGTGCTATACAAAGCGTGCGAAGAACAAATGAACAAGCTGATGTAAAGTTTCTGCGTAAGCATTTAATTTATTAACTACATACATCAAGCACTTGAAGTGTTTTCTAGTTTTTCTTGATGTGCGTCGCCAGTTCTGCGGTGGTGAATGTGACATATGTATGTATGTAAATGCAAGCGGGAATCCACTAGTGCAATTACTTATAATTTCGCTTAATTTACTACATATCTAAATTTTTTTGAAGCGTATTTAATTTTAATTTTAAAGTTTATTTTGTTTTTTTTTGTTTTTGTTTATTTTATTTTAATTTTCAATTTCTTATGTTTTATTTTATTCAATATTTTTATCTTGTATTTTATTTAAATTTGTAAATTTAGCCTGTTTTCTGTTTTTGTAATTTTAATGTATTTAAAATTTTTAGTTTTATGTAGTTTTACTTATTTAATTTTAAAGTTTTCTTTTGGGTTTATTGTATACCATTATATTTTATTTTATGTCATTTATATTCTTTTAATTTTTATTTGGTTCAGGTTTGTATATTATTTTATTTAACATTTTTGGTTGTGTTTACACTTTTTTAATACATATATATTTGGGTGGTTCACAAGGTGTCGTACGTGTCGTACTTGTCGTATTGTTGTATGTTGTAAAGTTTTTAACGGCTAAATAAATGTTTAGAGGACTTGAAATCACCACCAACTATTTTTAATTGTGTGAAATTTGAATTCCTTAAATATAGTTTTAGCCGTTCAAAGTTTATGACATAGAACAAACAGTACGACAGTATACAACACCTTGTGAACTCCCTAATTATTTTTTTGTTTGTTATTTTTATTTCATTTTTTATTCTTGATTTGTGGTATTTTAATAAATATTTTTCAATTTTGTTATTAATTGAGGGTTTTTTAATCTTGTATTGTATTTATTTTGTTAACTCTGTGTTATGTTGTACTTGTGTTTTTTTTTGTATTTTGCCTTTTATTAAAATTTAATTTTTTCTGTTTATTTGTTATTTTATTTCAATTTATTTAATTGTTTTATTAACCTTTTTGTATTATCTTTTAATGTTTAATAAATTTTTTTATTTTATTTTGTATTTTAT
>NW_016175170.1:0-1502 GCF_001687245.7 Rhagoletis zephyria
TCACCTTGTGTCTACCGCTGATGCTGCTACTCGTACTTTGTGCATTCTGTTGTTGCCGGCTATCACATTTTCCTCATCAATGTAATCACATGAAGAAGATTCACTGAAGCTGTTGTTGTACGAAATTAAAAATTTCCATTGATGATGAAGCTGTTAATGACGATGACGCTGACTCACTCTTTTAACAATTACTCTTAGCTAAGTAGTAGTTGTAGTTAATTATGTTGTTGCTGTTGGCGATGCTGTTGTGAACCAGGCGGCATGTTTTCACTTTTTACTTAAAAGCGTCAATTACTTATTAGACGCATGCGCAAGCTCTATCTACCTGTCGTCGGTCGTTGCCTGCTGGGTGGCTGTGTTGGCCACTCTTGCTCAGCCGTAAAAATAATAACAACAAAGCAAGTTATCAACGAACCAACAGCTTCTTCTAGCAATTCTGCGCTGCATGAAAGTGAGTAATTGTTGCCGCCATGCCTAAGCACGTTTCACCTTCGCACCCATTCGAATTATAATCGCTAGTCATAAATAAGTAAATGAGGCAGCGAAGTTGATTATTAAGCCATAATGGTTTGCTTATTTTTGGTTGGTTGCAAGCGCGAAATTGTATGCGGCTATGTAACAGAGCGCAATTGACGATCGTTTGCCATAAAGGAGCGTGCACTTCGACTGCAAGTGGCTGCAAGAGGCTGATGAACATTAATAATATTGTTTGCAGTAAGTACTTTCTTTTTCAAGTAAACAAATGTATATATGCTTATGTATGTGTGTCTGTGGGTATAGTTAAACATATGCGCCCGCAAACATGCGCTTTGATGCACCTGGGAGTCATTGTTCCACGGCCAGCAATTCAACCCGCTATTGCATTCGTGTTGCTTTTCGGCACTCTTTTGGCCAGCAACGCCTCAGCATAGGCACCTTGATTTTTGGTTTATTTTTGTTAAAGTTTGTTTGTTTTGGACTAACATTTTTTAACGCCTGCAGCTGTGACACCGTGTAACATTTGTGCCGCATGCGAAAGTTCATATGTTGCGCGTCTGGATTCACATCTTTTTACAATGGGAAAATTTTCTATCCAATGAAAGTTAGTGAAGTTAGTGAACTTACATAAAAGTTAAAGTCAGAAGAAAAGTCGAACACTGGGGAAAGTATTACTTATAATATCAACAATACTTCCTCTATAAATTTTCCTCTTATTCTCCTTGGGTCAGAGACCGAACATAACAGTTATTGATGAAAACTGTCATAGAAAAATACATACATACATATCAATGGATTTCTTTTTTCGCCGAGACTCAAATTTGAAAATAAATTTTTATTTTAAATTTTTATACAAAATTAAAAAAATTACAATCTAAATTACTTTAAATAACAGTTGTTTTACATTTTTATATTATATGTCTTAGATAACAGTTATCGAAGACTTTTATTTATAAAAGTCATCAATAGGAATCAGTCAGTGACTTTTGCTTTTAAAAGTCATCGTTATAAATCAGTCACCGACT
>NW_016175170.1:1746-5014 GCF_001687245.7 Rhagoletis zephyria
ATACATACATATCAATGGATTTCTTTTTTCGCCGAGACTCAAATTTGAAAATAAATTTTTATTTTAAATTTTTATACAAAATTAAAAAAATTACAATCTAAATTACTTTAAATAACAGTTGTTTTACATTTTTATATTATATGTCTTAGATAACAGTTATCGAAGACTTTTATTTATAAAAGTCATCAATAGGAATCAGTCAGTGACTTTTGCTTTTAAAAGTCATCGTTATAAATCAGTCACCGACTTTTATTTTTTAAATAACACGTATANGTCAGTGACTTTTGCTTTTAAAAGTCATCGTTATAAATCAGTCACCGACTGAATAACACGTATCAATGTCATTAAAATTTTTCGCAGATAAGAAGTTGTTGGGAAACAAAAGTTTACTACGATTTGTACAAGCGACTTTTATAAGTATGATTTAAAAAATAAAGGTCAGTGACTGATTTTTATGTATAACTTTTATAAATAATAGTATTCGATAATTGTTATCCAAGACATATAATTTAAAAATCAAAAATAACTGTTATTTTGGATTTATAAAATAAAAGTCAGAAATAACGGTTAATTAAGGAGTAGTTAAATAAAAATCAAAAATAAACTGTTAAAGAGCGATTTTATTTTTAATAAAAGTTGTAACTGTTAGTTTCCCTGCCTTGGATAGATTACACAGTTCCACAAATTTTTACCACACTTCTTTTATTGTAAATTTTTTGGTATTGAGTCCAAATCTGGCCGCAGCATTGCTCTAGGATTTTGGAATACCCTAACCTCAAAGTGGCGATATTTAAGGTTATATATATTATGGAAATAAATTTGTTGTTTTGCTCATTTCTACTTAGGACATAATCTAATAAAACTCATTCCCTTTAAAATTCATTATCGTTTCTTACGATGCGATTTTCCTTTCTCGAGATATACTTTATGTGCTCTTTTTTATATTTGTTGTAACAGATAAAATAAACACTACCCTCGAGAATGCTAAAAAGGTTTATCGCAACGTCGGGAAAAAGTAGAATAAAGAAGTTTTATTCGCACCAAAACTCAAAAGATCAGACCAACCCAGTCGGAAAAGTAGTAATGCATTACATGCGTGATAAATAATATAATGTATTTCATATGAGTTCTGGATTATATTACTGCTAACTATGTAGTCAGCATTCTAATGTATTCAAAAAGTTCCAAAAATTGCATATTAAAACACACTCATTTCTCGATACTAGGTAATGCAAAATTTAATGCCCCACTTTTCTTACACATCGCCCTGGCGAAAAAAATGCATTTTCGAATATGAAAAGGGTTGTTTTACTGATAATTTTTTCGATTACTATACATTAAATTTTCCCACTGGGAAATTAATAATAATAATAATAGATTGGCGCTTACACATATGTTAGTGTTTGGCCGAGCTTCTCCTCCGATTTTTGGCGTGCGCCTTGATGTTGTCACACAAAGAGGTGGGACCTACAGTTTTACGCCGACTCCGAACAGAGATTGTTTTTTAATGAGAAGCTGTTTTTCATGGCAGAAATACAATCGGAGGTTTGCCATTACCTGCCGACGGACGACCGCTGTTAAGAAAAAACCTTTTTTCTATATTTATTGCGATGTTGCTTTGACCAGGGTTGGAACCCGGGTGCTGCGGAGTGGAAGCGCGCACTGCTTTTACCCCTACACCACAGCGGCCGAAATTACAAACATTAAATTAAATAAAACTCTGGTTCGTATTTTCTTCTGCCCGAACTGTTTAAACTATGTCCACAAAAAAAAAATAAGTGCGCCTGGGCCACACTGGAGAAGTGAAACTTACGTTACATACATATCTATTTTGTCTCGTAACCAATATACATACATGCATATGTACATACATACATATGTACATCTGCTTTTGCTTAAGGTTATATTTTTTGTCCTTTTCTATCTAGATCCCTACCTCTACCCCTGTTCGTTATAACAAAACCGATTAAAATATAAATAACAAAATCGATGAAAAATTCGATAAAAATTTCGATAGCAAAATCGATAATAATATTGGTAGCAAAATCTATTAGAACCTCGATAAAAATATCCACAAAAATATCGACAAAAATAACCATAACAAAATCTATAAAAATATCAACAAACAAAGTCGATAATAATATCCATAACAAAATCGATAAATATCGATAACAAAATCGATAAATATCGATGAATATCGATATCAAAATCGATAACAAAATCGACAAATATCGATAACAAAATCGATAAATATCGATAAGAAAATGTATAAAAATTCCGATAACTAAATAGATAAAAATATTCATAACAAAATCGATAAATATCGATTATAAAACCGATAAATATATCCATAACAAAATTGATAAATATCGATCATAAAACCGATAAATATCGATAAAAAAATTGATAAATATCGATAACAAAATCGGTAAATATCGATACCAAATCGATAAATATCGATAACAAAATCGTTAAATATCGATCACAAAAACAATAAAAAATCTTTAAAAATATCTATAACAAAATCGACAAATATCGACAACGAAATCGGTACATATCGGTAACAAAATTGATAAATATCGATAACAAAATCGACAAATATCGATAAAAAAATCGATAAAAATATTGATAACAAAATCGCTAACAAAATAGTTAAAAATATCGATTACAAACCCGATAAAAATACCGATTGTTATATTGATAAATTCCGAAAATATCGATAGCGAAATTGGTAACAATAATGATAAAAATTTCGATAAAAAATCGATAAATGTCGATAACAAAACCGATAAAAATATCGATAAGTCCCGAGAACCCCGAAAATCTCTAAAATCCCAAAATAGTTCCCAGATTGAGTCTGTGTGTATCTCTTTATATCCTTCCCTCTTTAATTACCTTTATTTGAATCTTTCTTCCCCTATCTTCATCTTTACTTTTATCGGTATCCTCACCCCCCTCTTTGTCTTTACTTTTATGTTTATCATTTTCTTCATCTACGTATTCCCCTTCACTTTTGGCCTTATATATATGTATATGTAAGTAAAGTGTTTAAAATTACTTTGGTCTTAATTTTTGCCTTTATCTTTACGCATCTTTGTTTTTGTTTTTATTTTTACATTTGCCTTTATCCTTTTCTTTATTTATGTACGTAGTCACCTTTACTTTCATTCTTGTATTGGTCTTTTTCTATTCTTTAACCTTTTATTAGCAAATTTTTGTTAAATTAATACCATATTCATACACACAATAAGCACTTGTTTCAGCCCCA
>NW_016175170.1:5183-10260 GCF_001687245.7 Rhagoletis zephyria
GAGATTGATGTAAACATCCAATTTAAAAACAGTTTATGTTTTTATCAGTTAAATATGCTTCATATGCATATACATATAAACATATTGCGCAAAATCTTATACTTCTATTTCACACCAAAGCTACACTGTTTCCATGTAAATTTGCAAAGAAGCAACACTGTGCCACTGCTAAGGGAGCGGTGCGAGAGAGACAACTGTCAGTTTATCGAACCTTGTATTATTGAATCATGATTCTGTTGGAAGTTTTTCTTGAACCACAATATTTTATAATATATATAATATTCGCATACGAATGCTTTTTCGATCCGTTTACGACTCTTCGTAGGTGCTCGACAATTTCAAGCGAAAAAGTAATCGAAAACGAATCGTAAACGGCTATCATGAACGACTTTTTAGCCGGTTTTTATTCGAGAAAATATCCAGTTACGAGCTCGTTTGCGATGATTTGGCTGGCTGGGCAGGAATTTTATTTACCTTTCAGAAAAAGCTGGAGCAAATTTTTGTTATAATTTGTTAAAAAAAATCATAAGTATTTAAAGTCGCCCTTGCCCATATGATTAGCATGTGCTACGAAATAGTTTTTCGCGTTTTCTGAAGAACGTATTATTTTAAGTTGTGACTCTTTTGAAGACGGTGTGCGATATGTATGTATATTTTTCTCGAATAAAATTGAAACAATTCGTAAGATTTTCTTATTGATAATAATTGCTCGATGTATAATAAAGTCTGTTTTTCCCAAACGAAAATTGTTTTGTATAGACTGCTGACTATTAGAAGTGTCGTCACGGAGGCTGCTTTATTTGACCGTTCCATTCCTTGGCCACCTTGATTTTGAAATCACCAGTCATCAGTCGGAAAGGCAGCGCTCACAAACGATGCCGGTCTTTCGAGCCTTCCCTTCCTCTTCTGTCACGGTACACAGTGTACGATTTAGGAGTGTCGATGGACAAAATCGTAAATCTCTAGATAGGCATAAGATAAAAATATGGGTTGTTTTTCTGGTTTTCTAGTAAATTTTCAACCGGGGAATTCAAATTTATTGCCAAAAGTTGACCAATAAATCTTATAGATGCTCATTTTTTAAATTGCAAAGTTGCATCTAAATTTTCAACTTTGTAATCAGATTTTTCAGAATTTTTTGACTATGCAGTTTTGTGGCCCATTAAATTCTAGTATCATAAAGTTGAAATTTTATGTTGTTAAAAAATTGCGTTGCCTTTTGGCATTTTTTTTAACGCATTTCTTTTCATACAAAGTATATGCGACAGAATTTATTATATGAAAAAAAATAAAATTCAAGGCGATTTTTTAGCAACTTAAAACTTTAGAAAAATCTGACTATAAAGCAGAAAATTTAGATGCAGCTTTGCAATTAAAAAGATGAGCATCTAACAGATTTTTTAGTCAACTTCCTCGGTTGAAGGTCTATTAGACGAGTTCATAAAACCAAAAACCATTTTTTTTTGTTTCGAAAGATCATTTTTCAACGACTTTTTTTTTTTTGGGTTGAATATAATGATTGTAACCATTATGGCATTATTTTTCCCTTATAGGCTATTATATCAACTTATAAAATGTTTGCACTTTTTCGTGAACATAAGTATTTTTGTATATTGTTGCATGCTTGAGTGAGATCACTGGATTTGTGTGGCAACAGCTTCGTTGCCAGCGCAAATATGCTTCTTCACAGATATTCATTTGCCACAGAGGCCCTGTATCATATGCACGCATGCTCAAAATGTTATTACTGCGTGCCAAAGAAAGGGGGCGGCTCCAAATATATCCATATGCACTAAGATTTTATGTATGTAATTAAGTACATATGTATGTATGTAAGTATATGTTTATATTCCTATAGCACGCATATAAACATGTATGTATCTACATACATATGTATGTATGTACATAGTTATCTTCTTTTGCATATTATTTACGATCGGGAATAAAGCTGGACCGCCTAGATAATACTTTGTCCTACATACATACGTACAAATTCATACATATATCTGTGTATGTGCATATTGTCTGTGTTTATGATATATGGGCTTGAAATCGAGTCGTGTCGAGCCTGCATTTTAGCGATCCAATTTCATTGTGAACTAAACTCAACAACAACTCAACTCAACCCAACTTAACTGAAATGAACTGAAATGAATTGAATTAAATTGGAAGCATGCAAAAAAGAAATAGAATAATAAAAATTTGTAATGGTCGTTTATTCTCATGCACGAGATCCATAGGAAAGTGATGCATGAAAGTGTATATGCATATATTAAATAATTCTTATACATACGTACTGTCACATAAATTCATAGATATGCATATGCTTAGGTATTTCGAGATTCTCAGATATTTGGAAAATGTTTAATGTCATCGGCGTAAATGAAATATGAACACATTCTTTAATTAATTATTTCTGCGAATGTCTGTGCTATGTATGTATTTATTATTAAACAAGTGTATATATTAAGCGAAAAGCTAATTGTATTGGCAATCCGATGATCTGGAGCGACTGAGCACAAAGCTTTCCTAAAATTTATAAATAATAAATTCTGAAAGCTTTTGGTTGTTGATTGATAGTGCTCGATAACAACCGAAACCTTAGAGTGCGGACACTTTAGTTACACTGAGAAAAAATTAAAGCATATCATGTTG
Organism: Rhagoletis zephyria; assembly: GCF_001687245.7. NCBI lineage: Eukaryota > Metazoa > Arthropoda > Insecta > Diptera > Tephritidae > Rhagoletis > Rhagoletis zephyria. Next base: position 7,839 of record NW_016175170.1, read on the forward strand.
GCTTCAAACTAAAACACACATGGTTTGGCGCTAAGCGATATTTTGTTTACTTTAAATAGATTTTTGTTTCGCAATTTTTTCGCTTTAATACACTTTCATTCTGCAATTCATAGATGCTTTTTCATAGTTGGCAACAAAGATTTTTATTATCATGTTAACATGTTGCGTGTGGTAGCATTCGAACCTCGGTTCTTCTCAAAGATAACAAATAACAAATAATAAATAGCAAGCACCACTTTACGCTCAGCAGCAGTCAAGTTATGTAAACGTGTTTTAAAATGCTCAGATGTAGTCAAGGTGAAATTATATGTAAACAGCTGAATTAATTAAACAGATTTCTCGATTTATTTTCTTGACATTTGTATACAAATTTTCAAATAAGATAGTGTCATATCTTTCTTCCCGCACGTTATACTTCACCTGGTATAATTTAACCATGAGTTTGATTTACATAACTTACAATCATTCACCCGAATTTGATTTCAACCCGGCAAATATACATACATACAAAAAAAAAAACAAGAAAAAAATGTTTGGCAAAATTGCGTTACTTTTTTAGTATAGTTTTCAAAAAGGACTATCAAGTCGAACACTTGTTCTGCTAGGGCCGAGATCTGCATTTGATCCTTCTATAGCGTTCGTGGGCACTCTTGTTTTCGCTGTCCACCAATGGATGCCAATTGGAAGGAATTTTTCGTCGGAGCGGCGTCACACATGCGTTTAACACACCCAAGCCAGAGAAATCTTCGTATTTATATGAGCCTATGTACTTATATATAAGTATGTATAGCAATATAAATGTCATACAGCTCCGCAAGACAATCTCGTTCGATACGTGTCCATAGCCATAGATCTTTCCTGGAATATTTCGCTCGAAAACACCAAGGCCTTCTCATATTTAATCGACATCGCCCATGTTTCAGGCCCGCATAATATTTAAATTGTAAATCTTGTTCTTGGAAAGGTTAGGTTAGGTTTTTGTGGCAAACCCCAATAGGAACCTCACTTAAACATTAATTAGATTGTCCATCGTATCACTGTATTAAACTAAGAGAGGCGCTGGGTGCTCAAAACGTAGCTAATGTGCACTCCGGATAGCTTTTCGGGAGTGTTATTGAAATGCGTACCGAGGTGCTTAAACCTTTGTCTAGCAAATTCCGGGCAGCTGAGAAGGAAGTGCTGTGATGATTCCATCTCGTCTTCTAAACAGCTGCGGCAGCAAGAATCCGTGACGATATTAAGTAGCACCGTATGGATTCCTAAAGGACAATGTCCAGTAAGTAGCAGACTACAAGCTGTCAACGTAAGTCGTATGCCCTACCTGTCCGAGATGATGGCCTACAGGGTGCCCTGTCTAGCCAACTCATCAGCCCAGCAATTACCAGTGATGTCACTGTGTCCTGTCACCCAAATCTGCTTGATTTGGAAGTATTCCGAGGCAGTTGAGAGAGTGGTCAGGTATTTCCCGACCAGTTTCGATCGTACCATTAGCGTTACCAGCGCCCTGAATGCCGCTTACCTATCAGCCTAGATATTTACCCTCCTAGTTAGCAACAGATTTGTGCATAGCCGATTGGATGCGTGTTTTACAGCGGCCACCCCGGCCTGAAAGATACTGCAGAGATCCGGAAGTCTGATCATAAAATCTATTGAGAGTTACTGACCGTATTCACCTGCTCCAACTCTCCCGTCCGGCTCTGATCCGACCTCTACTCCAGATACTGCCATTCTCGAATTCGCTCCTTGGAGGGATGTGCGTGGAAGAGGATCCGTTTGGGGTCAGCCTCGGCGCTCTCCGATCCACGACTTCCGGTAGGAACTCGAAGTTTTTGAGAATTGTCAAGTGCCCGTACGCTTAGTTAAAAGCGAATCTACATATCTATCTCTTGATACTAACGGCTGAGCGAACCGCCACTACTTAGCCCGCAATGGAAACAGGTACGATACTGAGAATAGCATTTACCGCTAGAGTAGGAGTGGTCCAGAGGGCTCTGCTGATTCCAACGTNTAGCTGCTATAACTTCTACCGCTTAGACTTTGTTGCTTTTTCAAATTTTCCTAATAAACAATCGTGGTACAAAGCTCAATAAAAATATTAAAAATATATTCGTAATCGTCTTGATTTTGTTATTGATTAGATTAAGCCAAGGGTTTTTGAATTCACCAGCTGTAACCCGCGGTTAAATGTACAGTTTGAATATTTAATAACTATGAGTATACTGATATTACTAGACGTAAAACATACCTTATCATCTTATTAAGAGCTCTGAAGTTAGGAAAAAGAAAACTTATGTATCTTTCTAAAATTATAATAGATTTCATAATTTATTTTTATTGCCATGAATTATTTTTTATTGTTACGTCAATTTGTATGTACTGTACATATGTATGCAAACGCTATCTGCGTTTAAGTTTGCTTCAT
>NW_016175172.1:0-6277 GCF_001687245.7 Rhagoletis zephyria
ACTCGAGAACCGCTGAACTGATTTGAATAATTTTTTTTTTGTATTGTTCAGTATCATAGCAGGGTCATTTGTATTACAAAAATAAATAAATGAAGCATTTCAATNATATATATAAAAATGTTGTGTTTCTTTGTCACGGTCATCGAAACTCGAGAACCGCTGAACTGATTTGAATAATTTTTTTTTGTATTGTTCAGTATCATAGCAGGGTCATTTATATTACAAAAATAAATAAATGAAGCATTTCAATATTAAGGTTTACGGCCGAAAATAAATTTGAGGACGGTTGCCACCTGTTTGAAAATTTAACTAAAAAAATTGATAAAATAAATGACTTATTAAAATATAGGTATAAAATTAAGGAAGTTTACGATAGATGACTGTTGGAAATATTTTTGAGGAGAGTTGCCACCTTTTTGAAAATTTTAACTCGAAAGCTTAGTATGTTGCACCAATGTATTTTCAATATAAAGCGATAAAATNTTGAGTTAAACCTCAAAGCAGTAAAACTGTTTGGAGGGGAAGTTAAAAAATAGTTAATTTGGCGGGAAAAATTTATGACAGTTTCTAATAAATACATGTGTACATGTATGCGTACATATGTACATATATTATTAAACATTAGGGTGAACCGTTTTGGATTGATTAAATAAATGAAATATTGCAATGTAGGTATCAAACTAAAGAGTTTTATGATGACTTACAATCGAAAATATGTTTGTGGAACAATATGGGTGCCAAACGAAAGGTATTTGAAAAATCTGGATTTGGAAATATTTTTTATAGGATTATCACCTATCTAAAAGTAAAGACTGAAAATATTGAAATTAAATGAAATATTACATAACTGGTTCCAAACGAAAAGTATTTGGGAAAGCTTTACTAGGGAATTTTTTAAAATCTTTCCACTTATCCAAAATCCGAACATTGTAAATAAATATAGAATTTACAACATCTTAACAAACGAAGTGATCATATTATCAACGAAGAGCTGGTACACAAATTACTTAATGTAAAAAATTCATAAACAAGTCATTTTTAAGCAAACAACACACCGACTCCAATTCTCATATTAAACTGTAATAGTGCCGTTAATTTTTTCATGATCCAATGATCGGATCTAAACCAAATTAGTATGGGATCACCTGGAAATCGGTTGACGTGGTCCAAAGTTATGCGGTAACATGCATAAAAAAAACCCGACGAATTGATAACCTCCTCCTTTTTTTTGAAGTCGGCTAAAAACTACTGAAACAAATAACAAAATGATAAAAGAGTACCGAAAACAAAAAACTATCGCATGAAAGCTGTTTAAAAAATACTTAATGAAAACATAAAATTGTTGACACCATTCCCTAGCATTATAAATCAGTCAACTTTTAATCGTAAGCAATTTCGTTAGGGGTCGCCAAGGCCTACTACGTATATTGCGAGTAAAGAAATTTTGAATAACATGAGATAATATTATTATGATTATGATTATCATTACTATTGTGAACTCCTATTCCCAATCAAGGATTCCCAAATTAAAGCGAAAGCAGAAGAGCATTTACGATCGCATGATGCAAATGTTAAGATAATAAGAGCTGCAGAACTGAACCATGTAGGAACATTTTTTTTACAAGGGCGTGTAGTTTCTGGCGTGTGCCGATGACATCGACATCAACGGTAACAAAAATAGCGAAGTCTCTTCTGCCTTTTCCAAGCTGGATAAGGAAGCAAAGCGAATGCGCCTGGTGGTAAACGAGGACAAGACGAAGTATCTCCAGTCACCGCGTTCGCGCCTTGGAACCCACGTCACTGTTGACAGTTATAATTTCGGGAAAGTGGAGAATTTCATTTACTAGGGAACCAGCACTATCACCGATAAAAAAATCAGCATGGAAAACCCACGCAGAATTACTCTTGCCAACAGGTGCTGCTTTGGACTGAGTAGGCAATTGGGGAGTAAAGTCCTTTCTCGACCTACAAAAACCGCACTCTATAAGTCACTCATCATGCCCGAGCTGTTATATGCCGCAGAAGCTTAGACAATGACAACATTTTATGAGGCGGCTCTTGGAGTATTCGAGAGAAAGATCTTACGGAAGATATACAGGCTTCTACGCATGGGCGACGATGTTACCGTAGACGATGGAACGATGAGTTGTATGAGCTTTACAACCAAATGTACATAGTGCAGCGAATGTATATAGAGCGGCTCCGCTGGCTTAGACATGTCGTTCAATAGGAACCGAAGTTTCAGGTGTAAAAGAATTCAACTCGCAAGCCGATGGTGGTAGCAGACGAATAGGAAGCACCCATGGCCATGGAGAGACCAAGTTGGCACAGAGAAATGACTGGCATTCTTTGTGGAGCTCGGCCAAAATGGCTTAGGCGGTTACAAAGCCAAAGTAGAAGAAGAATATGCAAATGATAAATGACGGAGTTGGGGGACCATTTTCTTGGATGCGCCAGGAGGAACTAGCAAAATATTCCTTATCAGATGGATTCTGGCAACGGTTCGATCAAAAAATTACATTACCTTAGCCATCGCTTCGTCTGGAATTGCTGCGACATTATTACCAGGTGGAAACATTGCCAATTCAGCTCTTTAGCTGCCATTGAACATATAAATCATCGAAACTCCCACGTGCAATATTTCCAGAGCATCCGGTATGGAAAAAGTTTACCAAAAAATTTAATTCATTGTTTGGGATGAGTGCACCATGGCACATAAAAAATCGTTTGAGGCTTTTGATCCATTGTTGCGGGATTTGCGTGGAAACGTTCAACCATTCGGGATATTGCTCGCAGGAGGTTTTACGAAAACATTGTCTGTAGTTTCTCGATTAACACGAGAGATAAATGCTTGCCTGAAATAGTCAACATTGCGACAAGACGAACATACATACACTGCAGCTGAAGTATTCGCGCGACAATAACTGGACATTGGGAACGCAAAGCTGCCAGTCAATGAGAGATTAAGACGAATTTTATGGCCTGATAATTTTTGTAAATTAGAAACATCGAAAGGAGAACTGATCGAAAGAATGTTTCTTTATTAAGAAAATTAATTTTAGGAATCACGATTGGCTCAGTGAACGGGCTATTCTTGCTGCGAAGAATACGGAGGCCTATCAACTAAATAATAGTGGTATTGACAACAGTCGTTGCTTGAGCTGATCAGCTCTTTTACTAGACTGCCAGACCACTTGCTCACTGTGGTGAATACCACTAATGTTATTCAATCCAGCATTCAACGTGAGGAAATAGCATATACGTCGATAAACACCGTTGTGGAAAAAGACCATCCAACGAAATTTTTGAACTCGATTTATCTCCCAGGGAGACCCCACATACCGAAATTGAAAATAGGTGTGCCAATTATCATTTTGCGGAATATTAATCAGCGAAAACTCTGCAACGGAATGCGACTCGCAGTTAAGAAATTGATGAAGAACGTAATGTAAGAAAAGATTTTAACGTGGCCTTTCAAAGGTGAAGAATTCCCATGATTCCATTTAATGATGATGATTCAATTTAAAAGATTTGAATTCCCAATTCGATTGACATTCGGAATCACAATCAATAATGCTCCAGGTCGAACTTTGGAAAAGTATGGTTTAGATTTAGATGCGGATTGCTTCTCAGATGTTGCGTGTTCCTGTGTCGGCAAACCAGATATCCTTGATATCTATGCAGAGAATGGAAAAATAACAAATATTGTGTGCACACGAGTACTTATTACATAACCAAACACATATGAAACGTATGCTTTGTTTCGTTAATAATTTATCGTCCATATAACAGAAATATGCCACAGCAAAGCGTGGCAGGGTACAGCTAGTCTATATTAATAAAAATGTTGTGTTCGTATGTCACGGTCGTCAAAACTCGAGAACGGCTGAACCGATTTGAATAATTTTTTTTTGTATTGTTCGGTATAATACCAGAACCAATGATATCGCAAAAAATTGGAGGGTTGCCACCTATTTGAAAATTTTTAAACCCAATTATATTGATAAAATAAATAAATTATTACAATATGGGTATCAAATTAAAGAGTTTTAAGAAAGATAACTGCTGGAAATATTTTTGACGAGGGTTGCCACCTATTTGAAAATTTTAACTCAGACAAATTGATAAAATAAATGAATTATTACCATGTGGGTGTAAAACTATAGAGTTTTAAGAAGGCGTACAGCCGAAAATATGTTTGAAGAGTGTTGCCACCTGTTTGAAAATTTAACTAAAGTACATCGATAAAATAAATGAAATATTACATTATGGGTATCAAATTAAAGAGGTTTAAGAAAGATATCTGTTGGAAATATTTTGGAGAAGGGTTGCCACCAATTTTTAAATTTTAACTCAGTTAAATTGATAAAGTAAATTAAATATTGCTATGTGGATATCAAACTAAAGAATTTTAAGAAGGCTTACAGTCGAAAATATTTTAAAGGAGGGTTGCCACCTGTTAAAAAATTAAGCGCAATTTTATTGATAAACTAAATGATATATTACAATATAGATATTAAATTCAAGAGGTTTAAGAAAGATAGCTGCTGGAAATATTTTTGAGTAAAGTTGCCACATCTTTGAAAATTTAAACTCAGTTATTTTGATAAAATAAATGAAATACGGTAATTTGGGTATCAAACTTTAGATTTTTAAGAAGGCTTATAGCCGAAAATATGCCTGAGGAGGGTTGCCGCCTGTTTGAAAATTTAACTCAATATAATTGGTATCAAATTAAAGAGGTTGAGGAAAGAAAACTTTAGGAAATACTTTTGTGCAGGATTGCCACCTATTTGAAAATTTTAACTCAGTTATATTGATTAAACAAATGAAATATTGCAATGTGGGTAGCGAACTAAAGAGTTTTTAAAAGTCCTACAGTAGAAAGTTTCTTTGAAGAGGGTTGCCACCTGTTTGAAAATTTATCTCAATTAAATTGGTAAAATAAATTAAATGTTACAATATCGGTACCAAACTAAAGGCATTTAAAAATCTTGATTTAGAAATCTATATTTATATATAAAAAAATGTTGTGTTCCTTTGTCACGGTCATCGAAACTCGAGAACCGCTGAACTGATTTGAATAATTTTTTTTTTGCATTGTTCGGTATCATAGCAGGATCATTTATATTACAAAAATAAATAAATGAAGCATTTCAATATTAAGGTTTACGGCCGAAAATATATTTGAGGACGGTTGCCACCTGTTTGAAAATTTAACTAAATTTGCATAATTGATAAAATAAATGACTTATTAAAATATAGGTATTAAATTAAGGAAGTTTAAGATAGATGGCTGTTGGAAATATTTTTGAGGAGAGTTGCCACCTTTTAGAAAATTTTAACTCGAAAGCTTAGTATGTTGCACCAATGTATTTTCAATATAAAGCGATAAACTAAATAAACCAACGAAAAATTAGTCCCTTGTCAAATATGTTTGATTTATCATTCTTTTTTTATGGATATGTACAATTGTAAAGCGGATACAGACGATGGGTGGTGGCTGATGGTCGTTCCTGGTTGAATACGGGAAAATAAATACCCGCGCTCTTTTCAATAGAATTGAGTTCAACCTCAAAGTAGTAAAACTGTTTGGAGGGGAAGTTAAAAAATAGTTAATTTGGCGGGAAAAATTTATGACAGTTTCTAATAAATACATGTGTACATGTATGCGTACATATGTACATATATTATTAAGCATTAGGGTAGACCGTTTTGGATTGATTAAATAAATGAAATATTGCAATGTGGGTATTAAACTAAAGAGTTTTATGAAGACTTACAATCGAAAATATGTTTGAGGAACAATATGGGTGCCAAACGAAAGGTATTTGAAAAATCTGGATTTGGAAATATTTTTTATAGGATTATCACCTATCTAAAAGTAAAGACTGAAAATATTGAAATTAAATGACATATTACATAACTGGTTCCAAACGAAAAGTATTTGGGAAAGCTTTACTAGGGATTTTTTTTTAATCTTTCCACTTATCCAAAATCCGAACATTGTAAATAAATATAGAATTTACAACATGTTATCAAACGAAGTGATCATATTATCAACGAAGAGCTGGTACACAAATTACTTAATGTAAAAAATTCATAAACAAGTAATTTTTAAGCAAACAACACACCGACTCCAATTCTCATATAAAAGTGTAATAGTGCCGTTAATTTTTTCATGATCCAATGATCGGATCTAAACCAAATTAGTATGGGATCACCTGGAAATCGGTTGACGTGGTCCAAAGTTATGCGGTAACATGCATAAAAAAAA
>NW_016175172.1:8880-10258 GCF_001687245.7 Rhagoletis zephyria
ATTCGGAATCACAATCAATAATGCTCCAGGTCGAACTTTGGAAAAGTATGGTTTAGATTTAGATGCGGATTGCTTCTCAGATGTTGCGTGTTCCTGTGTCGGCAAACCAGACATCCTTGATATCTATGCAGAGAATGGAAAAATAACAAATATTGTGTGCACACGGGTACTTATTACATAACCAAACACATATGAAACGTATGCTTTGTTTCGTTAATAATTTATCGTCCATATAACAGAAATATGCCACAGCAAAGCGTGGCAGGGTACAGCTAGTTTTTTTTTATATTTTTAGTTAGAAAAAACAAGTTCGAAAGGCAAAAAATTAAAATTTAGGTTTTTTTTATTAGAAACACACTCGGAGGTTTGCCTTTGCCTGCCGAGAAGCGAGCGCTGTTAGAAAAAAACGTTTTCTAATTTAGAAGTTGCTCGGGCCACGGATCGAACCAGTTCCTACGAAGTGGTAATACCAATCAGCCACAGATGTTCATAAAATTACGTTCAGAAAAAATGCCGAGAAAATAGACAAAGTCCTGAAATTGTTATTCAACTGTTATAAAACTGTTTGTGTTATCCGTCTGCACACACTAGTATTTTCTGACCGTCTGAAGTCGGCTTCAGACGGGAGAGAGAAGGGAGTAGAATTTTACCTCTGCAATTTCAGACCGAGAAAATTCCGGTATTACATATGTATGTAGCTTGAAGCTAGTTTCTTCGTCTGAAAAGCCTGGTGATTTTTTGCAAGTTGGGCTTTTCAGACGGTCTCGAAAAAACTAGTGTGTACTGACTAAATATTCACATGCATAATCCAGCAATGGATTATCTCAAATATTTATAAAAATGTATTTTGTCATAAGCCTGAAATAAAAAAAATTACAAATAAGAAGTAAGAAAAACAGTATAGGTTTATTGACGAAGGGGGAAGATCTATCCCCCCAATCTCCCCCTCTGGCTGCACCGCTGGCTCCCATACAGCTGATTGTTCATTTTAGTTCTCGGTCCTGGTTGACCATTCTGTGGAAATGCTCATATGGTCTTTAGTTGTGTCCCACTTTTATTGATTTTAAGAACTAAAAAAATATAACTTTTAAGTCTTAGTTTTGTTAGAATATTCCTGAGCCCGCGGTCTCTAGAATGATTCTGATTGTGGACCGTTTGCCGCTCACATTTTTTCCAAGTACGAACCAGCTTGTCCTCCGATTTGTGGTATTCGTATTATTGTTTTCACAAAAATGTAGCGTTTATCACAACTTTTTACATATTGACAACATTTGACCATTTATCTTAATATTTTTAGTTATAATTATTTGTTTATAAAAATATAGTATATTCTTAAAAAAAACAAGTAAGAAAGTCTAAGTTCGGGCGGAGCCGAACA
>NW_016175173.1:0-207 GCF_001687245.7 Rhagoletis zephyria
TCTAAGTGGATTGTAGATACTAAAACAGCACCATATTTGCCTAACGAATCAAAACAAAAGAATTGTTTAGTTGTATGTAACCGTTGCAAGATCCATTTGACTTCAAAGAAAAACATCGCACCATCTAAGTCTTATTGGAATAATTTGGATCCCGGTTCTATTCCAGAAATTATTGCGGAGTTATCACAAGCCGAACAAAGGCTGATT
>NW_016175173.1:523-2134 GCF_001687245.7 Rhagoletis zephyria
CAACAGGCAGCAGAAATGTACAGTATACTCTTGATTACGTCGAAGTTGAAGTTTTTGATATAGATGATGACTCTGAGGAAACAGAAACACAGCAGAGTATTGCCACGTTACCGGCAGCGTCTGAAATGATCACTTCTCAACAGGAATTAACTGATCAAGTAATTCCACTTCAGACATCAGTGATGGCACCGATTGATGTAATGCAACCCAATGTGGAAGATGAACTACGGGTTTCGGAAAATCGGAAAATCTCAATGAGATCACACGTAAAACGAAAGACAATATCGATAATGTGGGACATGAACTGAAAGCAGAAGAATTTGCCTGGTACTTCTTGTTTCCTTATGGAAAGAACGGTTTTAAAGAGCAAAGACCTGTAAATATTACAGCACTAGACTATTTCCATTTCAGAACTTTGGGAAGTGATACAAGATTTCAACGCAACGACTATCTCTTTTATGCCTTATCTTTCTTTGAATATTATCGTATCAAAAGCACTATATCAGCATGTGGTAAGAAAATCGTTAATCAAGAAGGAGCAGTCGAAGATGTCCATCTGTATGTGAAAAATTTGAGAGGTTCTGCATCTTATTGGAGATCCGCCTTGAACGAGCTCTTAGCTCAAATCAGATGTTTAGGAGCTCCAACTTACTTTGTAACATTTAGCTCGAATGATCTCAACTGATTAGATCAACGAAAAGCTTTGTTAATAGCTGATGGTAGACCTGATGTTGATCCTAATACGCTCGACATTTTTGAGACTCAAAGACTTATCGAAAAGTACCCAGTAATTTTGAGTCGACATTTCATGGTTAGAGTAAATGCTCTACTGAAATTAATCAAAAACAATGACGAAGTATTCGGCGGCAAAGTGAAAGACCATTGGTGGCGTATTGAATTCCAGAATCGGGGGAGTCCTCACCATCATATGGTGATTTGGATTGAAAATCATCCAGAGTTTGACTCAGAAGAAGGGAAACTTCTTCTCGATCGTAACTGTTGCTGTAGAATGCCTACGGAAGAAGAAGATACACAGTTCCACGATCTAGTTAAGAAATGTCAAATTCGTCGGCTTACACAAACTTGTACAAAAAATAATACCTCTGTAAGATGCCGATTTAACTTTCCACGTCAAGAATATAACGAAACACGAATTGTGTCTCATTCTTCAGATGATTTTCTTCGTAACGGAGGTAGAATTTCTTTACTTAAGCGTCGAAAGGAAGATGCGTGGGTAAATAATTACCACCCAGAGTTATTAAGACTGTGGACAGGCAAAAAGGATATCCAGCCGTGCGGATCAAACGAAGCGATAGCGTACTATATAGCAAAGTATCTATCGAAAGCAGAACCTGAAGGCGTAGATTCTGGAATTGCACAGGCAATACAGCAAATTCAACGTGAAGAGACCGATATTTCACGCAAACTGTTCAGAATATGTATGAAGATTCTTCATCAACGACAAGAATAAGCTGCAGAATGTGCGTATCGACTTTGTCGTATCCCATTACGGGACAGCTCGCGAAGCTGCATTTTTCTGAATACAAGAAAGCCAGAACAGCGTTACAGAGTATTGCAATTTGACTAAAACGGACACGCAACTGGCTATTA
>NW_016175173.1:3076-10254 GCF_001687245.7 Rhagoletis zephyria
AACTTATATTAAGAATTATTTTTTACTTTTTAGTTTGATATGCTTTAAAAGCGTGTTTTTTAGTTTTTTTAAACTATATTTATTAGTTTTTCACTCTGACGTCAGTAATTCAAAAATTATTTAAAAAATTCTGTGAAATGTCCCTGGAGAAGAAGTTTGGGTTCCAAATTAAAGAGGAAATCCTGTTGAATTTAAGCGGATTCAGTTTTTCGGTGCATAAGGACTGATAAGTATTGAAAATTTCCTTTTAAAATTGTATCCCTGAAATTTCGCAATATTTGGTTTTGAAAAAATTATATGTAAAGGACTTATATAAAGTCGATAACATCCTCGAATTTAGTCGTTCTAACATTATCAGCTTAAAAAATTACCTATTCGTTAGGGCGGGTAAATTGTTCATCGTTCCTAGCAGATTCGGATTCTACATAAAATGCTAAGAGAAAAAATCCTTTACACCATAGCTCTAAAATCACCTCCCAAAGTGAAAATTTTTAATCAGCGCTAACTTCGGAATTATTGCCACATGAAGTCGAAATTTGAAATGCACAGATACCTATGGTAGGTGCTTATAGAAAGATATATGTATATAAAGAGTTTGTAAAAGGGCGTGGAATCTTTTATCAGCTTTAACAGCTAATAGTGATCTCATTGAATTGAATTTTGAAGATTTGTTATAATTGATCAAAGTGAAATTCAAATAAATTATAGATGATATGAAGTTCACCGGGTCATCTTCTAGTCTTTAATATATACTAAGTTAATATACGGAATATTTACTAAAGTGTTACGAACGTTATTTTTTTAATACAGTAAGAAAAAAATAACTATAATTTAAAGGAGTGACTCACCATGGCTAGAGTCGTCGCATGTGTGTATTCTTTCATATACATATATATGGGCCGTTCTTACCGTTATATATTTTTCATCCACTCGCTTATTCCTTACCTAAAATTTTAAATAAAAAATTTGACAAGTTTTAACCGCTGATACAGTGCAGGTAGCAGTTTAAAATGGGTAACTGGATAAACTTCATAAAGAAAACATATTCTCTGGTTAAATTAATAAGACTGCCCGGATAACTCTAAATCCTAAGCTTGATAAACATTTGGTGTTATAAAAGTTTTATAAAGCTCTACTTGTAATTAGGAAAAATGCCGAAAAAAATATAAAATTGACTGATTGATGGATAAAAATAGAGAGGGAGTTATGGCTATGACAATAGAATGTAGAAAAAATAATATAAAAAAAACTTTTTAATATACAACGCTTTTATAAATGGACTAAAAAATAGAAAATAATATTTCTCAGTCCCATAGAATTTGTTTTGATAACTTTTGATTTTGAAATTTTAGCAAAAGTCATTCTAAAAACAATCTATGAAATTGAAAATGAAAAACGTGGAGCGCATGNATTATTATTATTCATATACCCACATACATACATACATATATTACTTTTCAAATCAATTCAAGTGTTCATTCAACGATATTCATTTACATATGTATGTATGTACAAACGAGCACCAATTAATTTTATTTAAAGAAATGGCGTGTCGTCTATTTCCGCTGTAGCAAACGTAGTACATAGGGCGACATCTAGATGTCATCTACCTCGCCCTATTCACTACAGATGTCGCCCTATGCACTATGCTTTTTTATAGGAACTTTTCAAAGCAAAGCTTTATGGTGTCGGACACACAACATTGAAAGTTTCTGGATCCACAACATTGAAAGTTTCTGGACACACAACATTGCAAGTTGATAAAAGCGTTGTAAAATTATACCTAGAGTTCAAAGCAAAAGGGATCTCAAACCAAAAAAACTATAAATACACTGTTAGTCATAAAACAATTTATGATTCGAAAAACAATTTTGAAATATTGTAAAAATTTTGTTTTTTTTGTTTTTTAAAGTTAAAAATTTATTTACTTACAGTAACGAACAAAAGTATGGCACAGTGAGTTCTTTGCAATATAGGCAAAGTTTATAATTTGTTTCCGATAATTTTTTATAAAAACATAGTTCATACTACACCAAAACACATTAAAATCAAATGTGTAAACTTTGTGAAAAACTCAGGAAAATTCAATAAATTTGCATTCTAATTTGAAACTTTCTATACAGATTTCTTAGAAAATTTCCAAGTATGCAATTTAATAATCCATTCAATTTTAGTTTATCAAAGTGCAAAAATTATCGGGAATAAATTAAAAACTTTGCATATATGTAGTGCGAAAATTCACTGTGCCAAAACTTTTGTTCGACACTGTACATATAAAAAAAATACATACAGTAACTTCTCCTGTTACAATAGTAAAAAATATGTAATTTGCTTTGTAGTGTAATCTTGCGGTTCTTTAAATAAAAAATATATATCAGAAATTAAATTTTCGTATCAATAAACTCCCAAGCACAGGTATGTATTAAAAAAAAAAACATCCGTAACACTTTATTAAATATTAATCTGCATATTTTATCAATTCGTCCGAATATCTTTTTATGTATTTTACCGCATAACTTTGGACTACGTTAACGGTTTTCTATAATTCTTGTTTAAAGGAAAGGTGGTTCCTCAGAGGTAATCTCCTACTAATTGAGTGTAGATCAGAGTTCGGCAGCAGTGTTGCCGTTTTAGTCCTTTGGTGGCTAGATTTAGCTACCACATACTTTTTTTGGCCACATAAATTTAAAATTGCCCCTAGCACTTTTTTTATCCCTTGGAGAATTTATTCATACATGAAAAAGTTGTATAGTTTGCTTAATTTGATAAATTTTTTTTTTCATTTATGTAAGAGATGAATTCTTAAACTAAGAAAGACTGACATATACAGGAAGGTTCTGCAATTCACTTTCGAGTGAATTTCAATCAAACTCGCTTTGAATTAAAATTGGCAGGGGTTGAAATTCACTCGGAAATGAATTGCAGAACCTGCCCGATATACATACATATATGTATTGTATGTTCCTTACGAGTTTATACATACATACTGTTAGGGCTGTTAACCTATCTATTAACGATTTAACTATAGTTTAAAATAGATAAGTTTACGGCCCTTAATATGCTTAATTTGTTAAATGGCCCATCAAATCGATTGACCGTGTATGTTCTTGTGGTGTGATTGTACCAGCTGCTGGTGCGACTTCAAAAACTATTTGAAAATTTTATGATTGTACCAGCGTGCTGGTGTAGCACAGTGGGACGTCCCCATATAAGCTGCGGCCAAAAGTAGTAACCGTACTAGAAATTCGCTGAAATCTCGTATATGGGCTGTTCGGCACTTAGGAGTGAAGAAATGTGGAAAACTGTAAAATTCAACGCGCTACCACGCCCACAACTCTTGTGGGCGGAAATAGTAAATGTTATCCGATTTTCATGAAATTTAGAGCATATGCTGATTTTAATGAGAAAGCTTAAATCTGAAAGATCGTCAAAATCGGTTTACATTATCGTCCAGTAATTCTGGAAAAACAGGCGCAATTAAAAAAAAATCTCTTTTGATGAAATTCGGTGTGCCCCGCTCGTTTAAGCCTAAATTTTCCAACTTGGAAGATAATAAAGAGCTTCTTATTACGGCGCCCACCTCCTACACAGCTTTTTTGGCTCCAAGTACTAAATTTTATGAATTTGAACAGGTACATTTATTTTATTTCTAAAGAAGTTCCTATTTCTTCATTTTAAAAATGAAAAAGCGAAAACATTAACAATACCTACATATTAAATTATGTGCACGATATGTATTTACATTGAAACTTTCAATTTTACCTACATTTTATCCAACAAAAGCTGAGCTAAGGCAAGCAGGACTCTTGCCATTAAAACGTCCATTTTTGGCTGAACGTTGACTGGGAGTTATAGATTGGCGAGTAATTAATATCTACACCTTCTTTAATTTCCACTTTAAATTGCGTATTATTCATTTTATGTACATATCAGAGTCTTTCCTTTTTGGTCTACAGTTCCTCGCAGCTGGAACTATTTGAGATATGACACGCATATTTAATGCTTACTGTCCTAAGTATAATTTAGCTCGCTTCCTAGGTCCTTTTTAAATGTCCCTTTTTAAAGTAAGCACTCGAAAAATTTTACACTCACAAAATTATGTAGAATTTCAAGGTAAACTGTTTTATACATTTCAAAAGATGTATACAAATTTAAAGCAATCTTTGACCACAGATATATTCAAAAAATGCTCATCAATCAGAATGGCTTTTTATATATCCGCACAAATGGAAAAATGAATTCAAATTACTTGCGACAAAATGAAAATCTTTTTTTACAAATTTATTTTTTCGCATTGCTCCTAACTTAAGCTCGTATCATGTTTGTAAATATGCATTTTCATCCATGTGATACCGCTAACTCTCTTGAAAATTTTGACAGAAATATGACGTCATAGGAGATTTTGTGTATTGTCTGTGTGAAATACATATACATGTACATATGCAAAACATATACATACTGATATATCTCTCAGCTCCCTTCACCGGAAAATCTGGGATGACGTCATATTCACGTTACTATCCCGAATTTCACATCAATCAGCGCAATCTTGTATTCTATCGGTCTTGGGTACAATCACTTGATGGAGCCAGCAAGCTGGTGTCGCATATTTCCCCTTTTATACAAAAAGGTTTTTGGTTGGATAAAATATTAGCTTTTTCCGGAGTTCATTGTTTTTCTATACCATTATTTATTGAAAATGTTTGCGTGTATACTTATATATGTATATGTAAGTAAACAATTTTAGCTACCAGTTTTGGCCACAACGACTTTTTTAGCTCTTTTTTAGCCCTTGTTTTAAAGGAATTTGGCTACCACTAAAAATGATTCGCGGCAACACTGTTCGGCAGTGAATAGCTCAGCTTATGAATATGCTCACATGCTCATGAATCACCCTCACGATTGAGAGAATACAAAGGTTGCGCCGATCTCGGACCGCTATTCCTCTCTTAACGAATTTGACAGAATCGTGGTTTGCCTGACGTCACACTTGTGCAACTTGTTTACGTTTTCCTTGCAACATTTTTTCTTCTTCTTCCATTCTTGCTCACGTTTTGGTATTTCTCTCTCGCAATTGCACCAGTGTGACGTCACACAAAAGTTATTCTCAAAAATCCTCTCTGATCGGCGCAATCTTGTATTCTATCATTCTTGAATCACCCCATTGTTCACTCAAACTTGCTCTCACTAAAAAATGTTACTCTCTCACAATTGCTTAGCTTGCTTGTAAACTAGTGAGCATGAATATCTTCAAGAACGATAGATTACAAGATTGCGCATTCCCGCAGAATGACATTTGTGGCAACAGGTAAACAAAGAATATGGCGAAGAACAATGAGTTGACAGTTGTGAATTTGCAGTGAGAAAACGTGTTTTCTTCACGATTCACCAATTTCTGAAGCCATCTTTGAATATAGCGAATTAAGCACAACGTTAGCAAAAAATATACAACCACTCTTGAAATGTGTTCAAAAGAATAGGTCTTATTGATTAACTATTTAGAATTTTTGTGTTTGTATTGCAGGTGCCGAAAAAGTCTTGTCGCAGCGCATGTTTTCCTGCAGAAAGTGGTCGATGCTTGCTTACCTCCGATTTTAATTTGTAATTTTTGGTATTTCAACGTTTTCAACTTAACATGTCGTGTTTAAAAGTGGTCCGTAAAGTGCTTCATGCATATTACGCTGATGTCAAAATTGTATGGCTTCTCCTGCCGGCAGAACTCTACCCACTTTCTGGCCAAGGCGTCGTCGCAGGGAAACAAAAAAAAACTGCATTTGGGGACTTTACCCCTACGGCTGCTGCAATTCAACACAGGACACGAAATTTTTATAAAGTTTTTATTACAAATAAAACGTTTTTTACTTCAGAACGCATTTACTTCGATTTTGCACTTGAAAGTACACAATACGTTTGCAATACGTTTGCACTTGTTTCTAAACAAAAAGTTTGTTTACGTATTGCCATAAATGTCAAAGTCGGCAAAACCAAAGTAGCGGTTTCGGGAATGCGTCACCTTCAGTTCATTACACCATGGAATATCTTTATATCTTTCACAATCGCTGATGGCTTCCACTTGGCTTGGCTTGCTTCTCTTTGTGCAATTGTTTGACAGATTCATTGTATACCGCTAGATGAGTTAAGTGACTCATAGTTTATTCATGAACACATACACAAATTCAGCGCCACTGCAGTTTTGCTTTGCGCGCAAGACCGTTTGCGACGTTGAATACGTACATGCATGTAGAAAATGGTAGGGGATGACATTTGGACCAGCTTTGACTATTTTTCTATATAGCTCATTACCTTACATAAACCATATATGTCGAAGTTTCAAACTTTGTAGAAAAATTGAGAAAATTCGATAAAATTTTACTACAAACTTTTTAATAAGAATTTTGAGATAATTCTAGTTTGCAATTTTATACCCAATTAAACTATAGCTATGGAAGTAAAAGCCTAATTTGGCTAAGAATTCGCGTTGATTTTTGATAACCTGTTTTTAGGGGATGGTGTTATTATTGTGGGTGAACCCGCCATTAAAAAAAATATGAAAAACCAAGGCGAATGCTTAACCAATTAAAATTTGCAGTTCCTTAAAAAGGAATTTAATAGGCTAAAAAACTGCATACTTAGAAATTCCTAATAAAAGGTTTGTTGTTGTTGTAAAAAATTTCCTGCTTTTCTACAAAGTTTGAAATTTGGACTTATATGGTTGTTGGAGCTAGGAGCGTTTTCCTTAGTCCTTTTTTGCGAATTTAAACAAGAATTAAGTACCTTGTACTTAGAAAATATTTATTTAATAACTATTCAAATAGTTGGTAGCTATTCTAATATTGAACAAAATATTATGCGAAGAATTTTATTTGATGAAGCGAGGAATGCCTATCACGGTGCGCGTTCAATCGATTTGTGTCCCAAGTGAATTGTATTAGCCATAGGTTGACCAAATTCCAAGACAAATAACTACGAAAAATAGCGGGTGGTGATGGTGGCGTGATTTGTTTGCGGTGCTTTTGTACATATGTATGACGATGTGTGTATTTAGCGCTGCAGCAATGATAAGTGGTGGTGTTATATTTGTCGTGCCGAAAATCCATTTTTTATACACGCATTTTTGTATAAGCTCCCAATTAGCGGTGCCATGCACAACAATAACAACAACTACTACCTATTGCTAA
>NW_016175175.1:0-10250 GCF_001687245.7 Rhagoletis zephyria
CACTAGCAAATCATGTAAATCCGATTTTCAATTTTATAAAAATTAAAACTAAAAATCAACAAAGGCTGTCCCTTTTCAAGTTCCAAGTTAATAATACTTTCGAAAAATGCAACCAAAATGTATTTTGAGCAGCTTCCAAGGAAATTTTTCATGCGTTTATAATCTTCTTGTTGTTGGTGCCTTAACTTTATTTTCTACTCTTTTTTTCAGACTGATAAATTTTTAGTCACTAATTTTAAACAGGATATACAATTCACGGCTTGTAAACTCTTTACCATGGACAATAGTACACTTTTTAAGGTAAAATAAAAGTACACGCATTCTACAACTTACGCGTAAAATCATTAATCACTAAAGAAACTGTTTTCTTCTTGTAGCTCTGTTCCGCTGTCACCACATATCTGGTTATATTAACACAATTCAGGGTGTTGGAGTTATCGCAATCAGGATACAAGGAAATACCATAGTTCGCCGTACTAACTTAATATTGTATTTTGCAATAGTTTAAAGAAGTTTAGTGCTATGAATTTGTAATAAAATCTCTAAACTGCAATTGGTATAGGTAATGGTGATTTAAGTCCCGGACAAAATATGGATCCTAGGAAGCCAAATGACACTATCTGACTGGCAGTACGCCCACTCTAAAGGCAAAGCTTCGGAAATTGCGCTACACAAAATCGTTTCCAATATTGAGAAATCATTGGCACATCAAAGCCACTAACATGAGGTACAAACGTTAGTACTAGGGATGTTGCGAATGTGGAATTTCAGACATCCGCGGCAATTATTTTTTTTTTAAATTTAGTATTGCTTTTTTATTGCATGGGTAAGTCTGAGAAATTTTATGAATTTATATAAACAAAATCAACCACTGCTATGCTACTTAGAACTCCTAAATAGTATTTTTCACTTCACGCAATACTTAACAGTTCCAAATATTAATAAGGAAATTCATTTCGCTGCCCAGTTGACAAAAGTCAAATGTCAAATGCTTTCTCAAGATACAGATACATAAATTATGATTAATGCGGAAGTAAATTAGATTAAAACAAGGGCACACGAAACGCAACTAAAGTCTCCGTTCCCCAAATTTAACAAGTCACTGCTGATAAATTATTCCAAGTAATTTGTAAAGTTACTACAAAACCACCACAAAATGCTCAAAAGTACTCAAGCTGAGCAGAGCGTGACCTCATGCCATCGATTAATGCAAATCGAGTCAATGGCTTCGCGACTAATAGACTGCTTTGACAATTGCCGCCACTGATTAATCGCTGGCCCTTAAAATTTACAACAGACTGCATATAGCGAGGGGTTGAAAATAACCAAGCGCTTTTATCATATACATACTCAGTTAACTCTCATTTTTCCGTGCACTAAGCATTCATACATACATATAGTGATCGCGTAAACCCACTCACTCAGTCAAGCGCGCTCAGCATCGCCTCAGCTCTGCAGCTATCCGCCAACGCAAAGCTCATTTAGGCACCAAGCGAATTGCATAGCGCGGCGAAGCGTTGATCTTCATTATGATGTTTGTATGTAGGCACAGCGAAAATTTAACGGTGGGCACGGCAGCTACTAGCTTCCGGCTAAATCGGCAGCTTGGATGGCTCGAGATGTTGGCGCGCACTGTCAGTCGCAGTTCGTCGATCATCGCAAACAGTTGGGAAAAAACGGAAAACGCAGTGATTGATAAGTGAATAATCTAACGGTGCAGTGTGTGCAATTCATAATTAAGGAAATTGTAGAAAAAATTTAATCCTGTTTTTTTTTGGACTTTTTTGCACATACACAAAGTGCAATTCCAAGTGCATGTATAAAAAACATGTATGTACATACATACATACATATTCCTAAGATCGCCGTCGTCGTCGTCATCAACGTCACTTGGCATTATTTGGTTGTGTCTTTGCTGTCTGTGCCAACTGTGACGGCGGCGTTTGTAAATCACAAAATCGCGAGTAATTTAAACTCAATTGACCCGTTTCATGAATTTATCGCGCCTATTCTGCGCTTTTTGTGTGTGTGCTCGCGTTTGTGTGCACTGCCGTTTAACTTTGCGTGCAATAAATACATAAATTCTGTATGCAAAATTTAAATGAAATAATTGCAAAAAAAATCCTAGCGAACGTTTGTGCACAAAAATTTCAAAATTAAGTGATAAACAAAAATAAAAAGAAAACGATTTCTATCCGAAAAAATTTCTATGCAATGCAAACAATATTTAAAATAAATATTTCTACAATTGAATTTTCCGCAATGGAATTTTGGTGATACTTTTTTATGTTACAAAAAAAAGCAGCGGCGTTTATAAAATCTGTGCAGTTGGTATGCACTTACATACATACTTACATATTTTTATATGCCATATTAAAAATTTTTTGGTGAAAAATCCTTGTTTAATTTCAAATTACCTATTTTACTTAGTGCTTTTTCACTTAGACTCAAAAAAAAAAATAATAATAATCGCGCTTTTTAGTAACCGCAAACGAAAGAAATATCAAACTTTATAAAATAAATCGAATTTTAATCGAGCAAATATAAAAATATGCATCACAGCACGCAAATAATTGGACTATGTTATGGAATATTTATTTAAATAATCCATGTGGAATGAGATTTGAGAATGATTTGTCATTTGAACATGAGCGAGATATTTCTTTGTGCATTTCAATTTATATATAGACACATGTATGTATGTACATACATATGTATTTATGTAAGGCATTAAAGCTGCAAATTAGGGGCTATTTTCATTTAAAATTGTTTGACAAATGAAATAAACTAAGTACAAAAAAAAAATTAATTGCTTGTCAAATTTAATGCATACGTGTACATATAACCAGAGGTGTTAAAGAATGCAGTCATTTTTAACTAAATTATTCATTTGATTGAAGTCCCGAGTGATTGCAATAATTTTTTGTTAGTCCTGACTAAGACTAAAAAAAAAAACGCTGAATTGTATAAAATAAATATAATTGATTTTCTCAACACAAGTTTTCCAAGCGCACCTAATTTTTTTTTTTGTTAACCACAGGACAGTTTAAAAGCTACACAACAGCAGAAGATTTCCGTTTTCGTATGATTTATTTAACTCTAAAGTCGTACGAGTGGCACGTCCGACCTCATGGAAACACCCATATGTATTAAAACATGGTTGTCAGACGAAAGAAAAAATATTTGCATATTTAACAAAAAAGAAGTGAAGAATAATAACAATATTCCTGAAACTTTTAAATTTATTTAAGAGTCCAGGAACCGTTATAATTTTTATCATAAATCGAAAAGTCACTAATAAAAATCATATGTAAATCAGTCACTGACTTTTATTTTTTAAGTCGTGCTTATAAAAACCATTTGTACAAATCATATTTATTACAGCAAGTTTCATAAAAAGAGCCATCCAAAATTCGCAGAGTTTTGCCATTTTGTAAGAAAAGAAAAAGTCAACTTTCATTTTTGTCTCTTTTTTATTGCGTTTGACTGTTTTCATTTTTCGGTTAAATATAGAGTTGATCATATGCTACACAAGGGTTAAAAAAAAATAAGTAAAACCCATATAATATAAAAATCAAAAATAACTGTTATTTGCAGATTATTTAGATAAAAATAAAAAATAATTATTATTTTGCATTTATAACATAAAAATCAGAAATAATTTTTATTTTCTTTAATTTTGCTTAAAAGTTACAGAAAACGATTTATTTTCAAATTACAAATACAAAAATAGGTTTGAAATGCAAAAAGGGTTTATAATGTAAACTCTATTGGCTTCGGTTGAAAGGTTTAATCCTGCTGTTCCACCGGAAGAAAGAGTTTCCCCGCTCTAACGGGGTCATTTATGTTCCTATTTCTTTGTCGTGGTGTAAAAGAATTACATTGACTTTCAACATGACTGCAAATATATTTAAAGGGCTCATTGAATGAAGTAAATATTACTCTTAACTTAAATCCGGGTTTCGAAAGGAGTATTTTTGTTTTTTTCTTTTTTTTTTTGTTTTCTCTTTTTAACCTAAAACAGAATGCAAGGAGCTTTGAAAAAAAAAGAACATTGAAGTGCATGATCATGGATATGGATTTCTTTCTGCAAGAACAGAAACAATTTTTGTTTAAGACTTTTAAAAAGTTGATTGGATACTGGTTCCAGGTCAGAAAAAGAAAACCTTCTCTATTTGAACGACATTTAAGAGTCAAGGTTAATCTTTTATCCAACGAGACTATCTGAAAATTTTTAAAACACCGTTACAGCTACATATTTCGCTATCTGTTCTCGTTCTTGAGATATTTATTTGATTTTGTAAAATTTTTTCCAGAATTCCACCGTGCGCCGCCTAGCCGTGTTCTCAAAATTAAATTTATTATTTTTTAAGGACTGTAGTAGCCAATGATAACTATCCTTATTGGGTTTCCTAGCGTTTCCACTCAGTCTGCTCTTTTTTTTTATTAGTGTCAGTACATACATATATACGAACATATAAACGTATGAATTAAATACCCAAAAAAAAAAACAATCATAATTTATTAACACAGATGGTATAAGTGAACATTTAAAAAGTGTACTTTGTTTCCAAAGAAAAAATTATATTTAAGAACTTATTTAATTAAATCTAATAGCAAAAAAGCAACAAAAAATTATGTTTAAGAACTTCTCTAGTTAAATTTAATAGCAAAAAAGCAACAAAGGCCTAACTAATCCAAACGCTTATTAGATAAATGCGAAAAGTGAAATAAGAGATACTTTGTGCACTTCCACCCACACAAAAATAACTAAAAAACACTAAAAACAATACACAACGCTCTGAAATTCTTCAGCAAAATTTTTACTTAAATAATAAAAGGCGAGAAATGCCAAAGTAAATAATTCAATTACAAAAGTGCAATAAGGCGAAAAATCATTGAAATTAGTTGAAATTGCTGCCACAGTCGTCGCAGCAATTGCCTCGCTGCCACTGCCCCACCACCTCCCTTCACCAACGCCTTTGCCTTTTCTGTTGCTTCTGCTAGTACTACAGCTGTTGCCTTTTCGCTGTTAGCATCCCCCACCTCATTCTTTTGCCGCCGCCCATCGCAAACATCAATGAAGGAGGAGCGCATTCGCGTGGCAGTAAGCAAATAAGTGCAAAACTATGATAAATGATAACAGAAGCGAAGCAACAATGATAGCGAAAGCAAGTGAAACAAGTATGAAATCCGTAACAGGCGAAACATCAACAGTAGCAGCAGCAGCAAAAACCACAACAATGTCAACGGCTTCAGCAAGTGAAACAGACGCTACGATAATGAATTGTTGCTTATGCAATAATAGCAACGACGTCGTGCAAAATGCCAAGCCAAGTCATGTCAGCAACAAAAATTGCTACACAAACAATAATGCTCACAGTAACAGTAACGACAACAAGCCGGCGGTGGTGGTCACCACCGCCTCACTACGTCCCCCCGCTATGGTGGCACTCGCATTTACGTTGCTTTTCTTGATTAACATATCCTGTGCGGCATGCACGCGCGATCGTCTGCACAAGCAGACACATCTGGAGGCGAAGGTCGGCTCGCATGTGGTGTTCAATTGTCTCATTGACTTTCCGTACGATGTGCCCATTGAGTATTGGGTCAACTGGAGCAAGGATGTAAGTACATACATACAAATCCAGCATTTTTATTCGAAAGAATTGCTTCAATAAATTAGCCGATTCGATTTCGTATAGGGGAATATAGAGAGATATTTCCTGATTAACCCATTTTCGACCATAACCTAGTTGGGCATACATATGCTCATATTACAAAGTCTACTATTTGTTTTTGTTTTTTTTTTAATTTAGCTGTATTAACACAAAATTTTGTACCATCTAGTAAAGACTGAGTGAGTAACTCGGCCTTAGCTGGGCTTAGAGATGTCGGAAAATATGCTTCGATGCATCGAAAATTTTCCATTCGATGTATCGATGCATCGATGTTTTTTGAAAACTGACATCTCTAGTATATTGAACCAACCATCATTGCAGTTTTTCAATTGTCCAAAAAAACAAAAACAAAAACAAGTAGTGTCTTAGGTGTAATTTATTTCAATAAATCTTATCATTCTTAAACTATGCCACAAACAGGAGATTTTAAATTTTTTAACCATCTACAAAATATTTTCGAACTAAAACTTTCTTAAACCTCTCTCTTGTGATACTTTTTCAATTAACTTATACCCTGGCAGCCCTCTCCAAAATATCTATCGAACTTAAACCTTATTAAACCCTTTGGTCTGACACCCATATTGTGACACATATTCCAATTATATCTAATTCCCTAGAAATTCCCTAGAATTTGATTTTTAAAATAGGTGGCAACCATCCTTCATGTAATTTAGAACTTAAACCTCTTTCAAAAACATTTCGATTAACACCCATATGGCAGTAATTCATTTAAATTAATTGAATTCAATTTTTATTCGGTTGGCAACCCTAGTAAAACATCTCAATAATATTTCAAATGTTCAATCTGCAAGTATCTTAACAATCTTTGGTTTGACAGCTATATTTTAAATTTTCAGATAGCTTGCGAATAATTAATTTAAATGTGACCTTTTTAAACAGGTGGCAACCATTTTCAGAATATTTTTGAACTACAACTTTTTTACAAACTTCATAACATCAATTTTTTAAATAATAAAATAAATAATTTTCTTAATTCAAGTTGAATTTGATGTTTTAAACCAGTGGCAACCCTCCTTCATGTATGTGAAATTGATTTTCTATATGTAAATACCATTACATTCTTGGAACTGCAACAATAACGAACCTTTTCGAAAGTTTAGAAGCTAACACGGAAGCTTAGTTCTCTTAAAAAAGCATCACACCTTTTCAAATGAATTGCGCTGTAGTTTTCCAATGAAATATATGTATGTATATTAAATTCTTAGAATTTTGCATTATGTATGCATAAGAATTTTGAAAATTTAAATGCATCTCACGGCATTTTGTTTTTCTAGAAGCTCAAGAATTTCTATAATTTTCACTCGATCAGCGCTATGAATATCAAATAATGAGTAGCATTTCGTTGAAACAGTATTAAATCGAAAATTATTTGTTTACAAACAGCTATTAATCGACTTGTCCTATCTATAAGCGTATACGTGTATGAAATATGCATAAACTAAATGTGTTTGTTAAATACGTAAATACTTATAAGTACACCCATGGCTGTCACTCGCGTTAGGTGGCTCACGTCATCGCAAACTAAATGAAGCGATTCTCATTAATTTATGCCAATAAATAAGTACATAAAATAGTAATTTAAAGAAATGAAATGCAAACAATGTATGTGCATATCAAATTCTGACAGATGTTGATGGCTTGTCATGCAACATACATAAAAGTGCATACATACATACATACATAACTTTGTACATAGTTTGTATATGCAAAATTGTGCATGTCATTTCTTCATAGGCGCGTGTGCGTGGCATGTACATTAGACTGTACCCACCTAACAAGCGTTCAAAACAGAGTTCGCCGTGCACCCCTAAGTTTAAAGCAGGCGCCGGAAATAACAGTCATTTTTTTTAAGTCCGGAGTAAAATATTACCGCAGAGTAAAGTTATGAATGTTCATTTAATCCCAGGACCTCATGGCCAAACGTCCTGGATTCATTTTACTATTCGAACCATTTGAGAAAAAGTCCATCAATAACTGAAAAATTCGAACTTAAATTTTTTTAGTCCAGTAATAATTGTTAAATTTGGAGAAATATTTTTTAAGTCCGCAATAAAAGTCCTTTCATAATAATAAACAACCCGCTTATTCAAATTAAACAAATTTGATATAAAATAAACGAGGAATGAAATAGCTTTCAAACAGAATATCTAAACGAAGGTTGCCACCTATTTGTATATTTTTTTTATAATTTAATAAAATTTGTTAGACCATCTAATCCCATCCGGCCGCTTAAAAGAAGTTCTAACTTCAAAATATAAGACCTCTATGATCCAGTTTTTCAATTTGATATCCCATTTTCGAAATGCGAAATAACAGTGCGGACCAGATGACCTTAAGAAAGGCCTTCTCGTATTATGTATATATCTCTATATGAACATGTACTACATGCTTACATACTTATATTACAATTAACTGATAAATTAAGTTGCATTTGATTTTTTAAACACGTGGCAACTCTCCTCTATACAGTTCAGAAATTAATCGGTTTTAAACTCAGTTCTATTAACACCCATCTTCTAATTATTAGTTTCACTTATTAAATAATTCGAATTAAAATTTTTTAATTGAAAGCCTCAAAAAAATTCAAAATGTTCAAACTAAACTAAGATTTCTAACACCCTTTAGTTTGAAAACCATATTTTAATATTTCATACAACTTGCGTATAAAACAAATATATTCGATTTTCAATCAGGTGGCAACCCTTTTTAACTCGAATAACCCCAGCGTAACTATATGGTTACGCAAGCAGTAGGCGTTGTATTTTTCGAAAAAATAACGGCAAACTCAACGAGATCGTTGTCATTTAATAACACGTCATCGAAGATAACTACGTTTTTAATTTTCCATAAAGTGTCTACGTGATCCTTATCCCAATTAGAGGCAACCATGAAAATGTCTTATTTGCTACCCATATTTTAAGATATATCTATATATAAAATACGCAAAGGAATTTTTGGTTCCAATTAAAGCGCTTGGTCTGTAGACGTGTAAACTGGTTTTAGTTTTCCGAAAAGAGTTGCCACCTTTGAAAGAATAAAATACAAATTATTTAGTACTCAAGGCCATCAAATCCGCACCGTTCGTACGATTTTCCAAAATGAGGCATCAAACTAAAAGTCTTGACAATAGATGTGCAATAAGATTTTACTTCTTTTAAAAGAGTTGCCACCTTTTAAATAATTATGTTCAAATTATTTAAAAAATAAAAATAAAACAAATGTTACAAACTGGGTATCAATCGAAATGGTTTTGAAAAGTTTAGTTTCTTAGCTGAACTATGAGAGGGTTGCCACCTGTTAAAAAATCACATTAGGTAAAAGAAATATGTATCACCATGTGGGTGACACACGAATGGGGTTTCAAAAAGTAGTAGTTTGAAAGTATTTTGAAGAGGGGGACCAATAAACGACGTTTTCGTAACCACTTCGGGAAGAATTCAGAAATAATTGAGCAACAAATTTCAAGCTACCCCAAAACGGGCCTGAACAACCGAAATGATCTCATACAAGGCTTGAAATGGTCCCGAAATGATCCCGAACTAGAGCCAAAATGATCCTGAACTATTCCAAAAATGTTTCTGAAATAGTTCTTAAGTAAAAAATCCTTTTTTCCGAAATTTCTTTGCAAATATACTTTAGATGCGATGTGTACGGCGAACTTTTTTCTGGTACGACCTAATGTACGTACATTCTAATGGGAGAGAGCATTAAAGTTCCGACTTTACTGGTGGGCCACCCTAACGCGCATACATACATAAGTGGCACATGCCTGGCCTATTAAATGACAAACTTAGTGAAAAAAATTAAAAGCATCCAAAACAAAAGTTGATTAGAAACTGCAACAAAAAATTGAGAAAGAATTGCATTTACATAAATAAATAAAATACATACTCGTATTAAACCTACAGCAAGCTCATTTGTCGATGTCGTGCAGTGAGTGAGATGGCGTTGATATGAAAATGAAATGCGGTTTGATAGTAAATATGTATGTATGTATATATGTTGTTCTTCTCGTATCGATGACAATGCCAGGCGGTCTGTTAGCTTGCGCTTTGTGGTCAGTATTTTAAAAGACAGTTACAGAAACCCAACCCTGGAAACTGTTAAGCATCTTTCGCTAAATAAAAACGAAAAACTTTGATTGAATTTTCCAACCACCAAAACCGGTTTAGCGCGAGACTTCACAATTGGAAAACAACAGTCGAAATAACTTTACAAGTGTATTAAAATTGTTTACAAGAAAATAACGGGACTTTCCGTTGTTTGTCAGTTTTTTCTTTTTGTAAATTAAACAAACCTCGTCAGCAACCCTGGCTATCGCCGCAAAGGTATTGTCAAATGAAATTATGCCAAAATTAATTAACTTATTACCAAAATATGCATTTTTATGCATTTCTATACTTTTTCAAATATAAAAAAATATTTGTAGCAGTCAAACCAAGGTACATTGAACCTTTTGAGTGTATCGTCGTTGTTTTCTTAAACTATAAAACTTTAATAATTTTATTTTTAATATTTTTATTGAGCTATGTACCACGATTGTTTATT
>NW_016175176.1:0-10250 GCF_001687245.7 Rhagoletis zephyria
TTTAGATGGTACGGCCTAATGTGCATACCCTGCAAACCAAAGTTCCCGAGATCTTTACGAAATCTTTCTTTCTCATTTCTACAAAATTATATGAAGTGGTTGACACGAAATTTCTGTACGAAAAGTAAAGAAAATTCTGAAAAAACTCTGCAAGAAATTCTTTACATAGCAGCATTATTTTCATTGCTTTACCGAATTTTTTATCAAAAATTTCGTAGAAGAACCGAAGTGTACACAGTTTATTTAAATTTAGAAAATTCGGCAGAAAATCGAATGAGATCTTTACAAATTCTTTAAAATTTCTCTACAATTCAGAATTCTCCGAAAATATTTTTT
Organism: Rhagoletis zephyria; assembly: GCF_001687245.7. NCBI lineage: Eukaryota > Metazoa > Arthropoda > Insecta > Diptera > Tephritidae > Rhagoletis > Rhagoletis zephyria. The sequence goes on from NW_016175176.1 coordinate 337, forward strand.
GCAGGGTAGTTATGTATATGGGCCTGTGTGTGTGCTAAACTACGTGCAACATGCAACTGCAATGCTGTGAAATAAATACAATAGTGGCGATTTTCTTGCGACCCATGATGTATACACTTGAATGTAACAATGTTGCGGGCAATATAAAACCACAAAAAGCGCAAAAGCAGGCAAGAAAGCGCAGAACCGAAATACATGTATGTATATACATTAGGGTGATCCTAAAATATATGCGGATGGAAAACGGTTTAAAGTATTAAGCTCTCACCCCCTAGGATTTTTTTTAAGTGAAAAAATGCCCGTATTTTATTTTTGTAAAAAAAGTTTAGCACTGCCCCAAAGCTATAGAAGTTTTCCATGTACATTTTTCTTATGGCGGAAAACACCGTTTGTATAAATGGAGCCTATAGCTCCTTGAAAATCAATTTTTTTCGATCGGAAAACTATGTTTCTCTTGAGGAGACTTCCAGTAATAATACCCAATTGTTCATTTAACCATTTTTTAATGTAAGCTATTTTTTATTGGTCTCCCAAAAACCCTGAAAAATGCAATGGGGAGCCCAAAAAAATCGTCTGTATCAAAAAATGATGAAACAAATAAGTGGATATTATTACTGATCCAAAAATATTGATTTTCAAGGATTTTATACCATTTCTACGAAAAAGAGTTTTTCCCCCATATAAAATACATGGAAAACTTCGTTGGCATTGAGGCAGTCCCAATTATAATTTTTTTTAACTTTTTTTGCCCACCCTAACATACATAAATACGCTAAACAATGCAGAGGTGAGCAACAGCAATTGAAGAAGAAGAAGAACAAGCCTCAGCAATCATCGCGCGGCATGTTTTTGTGATGAAATGTGAATTCTCGCAGGTAAGTGAAGAATTTTTACGGCTACACTCACATACCCACACGCACATATGTATGTATGTACACTGTGGCGAGCAATTGCCAACGCTTTGTGGCAGCTTGTCGACCAACAACAATAGAAACTTCGCGGCATAATAAGCGCTTCGAGCAGCAGCAGCAGCCGCCGCCGCAGAGCAGGTGCGATTAGGCAGAAAAATGTGCGCAAGCGCAGCGGCGTGGGGAGTGCACAATCGTTTGGCTTGAATGCAAGTTCATACGTACAGACATTTGTTGGTACATATGTGCATTTTTTTGTAGATATGTATGCAAGCTGCCAAACAGGTTGTTGCATGCCGCTGCACTGACGTTTATGAGACCGAAAAAATATATGTAGCAGCAACAGCAACCGCATCAACATCTCAACTATATGTACCTTCTTTAGTCGCTGTCTATTCTTCTTCTTCTTCGTCAACATTAAAAAAAACATCTTCTGCGGTTGTTGCGGCTGCGGCGATGCAACTATTTGGCCTTCGCTTATTTATTCTTCGTGTTGTCGCTGGACATTGGCTGTCTTTCTGAAGGTCATTGCGACCAATTGTCGGTGAACTGTTCTAGAGAATACAAAAATAACACAACAAGAACACAAAAAGGCAGTAAATGAGTTACAAGAACAACAAAGCGTTGCTGATATGCGTTTGTTTGCGATTAAAAAACAAAAGAAAAAAAAAACATTTATAAAAAGCGAACGAACGAATTGCGAATGAGTATTGCAAATTGGGGTGTTTGTGAGTGTGTGTGTTTATGTGTAGTGCAATAACCAACCAAGCGTTAGCCCACTCACACAGTAGGTAAGTACCTCGACGAATGCATAAAAATATATGCAGCTATGTAACGGGTGATTTTTTAAGAGCTTGATACCTTTTTTTTTAAACAAAACGCATAAAATTTGCAAAATCTCATCGGTTCTTTATTTGAAACGTTAGATTGGTCCATGACATTTACTTTTTGAAGATAATTTCATTTAAATGTTGACCGCGGCTGCGTCTTAGGTGGTCCATTCGGAAAGTCCAATTTTGGGCAACTTTTTCGAGCATTTCGGCCGGAATAGCCCGAATTTCTTCGGAAATGTTGTCTTCCAAAGCTGGAATAGTTGCTGGCTTATTTCTGTAGACTTTAGACTTGACGTAGCCCCACAAAAAATAGTCTAAAGGCGTCAAATCGCATGATCTTGGTGGCCAACTTACCGGTCCATTTCTTGAGATGAATTGTTCTCCGAAGTTTTCCCTCAAAATGGCCATAGAATCGCGAGCTGTGTGGCATGTAGCGCCATCTTGTTGAAACCACATGTCAACCAAGTTCAGTTCTTCCATTTTTGGCAACAAAAAGTTTGTTAGCATCGAACGATAGCGATCGCCATTCACCGTAACGTTGCGTCCAACAGCATCTTTGAAAAAATACGGTCCAATGATTCCACCAGCGTACAAACCACACCAAACAGTGCATTTTTCGGGATGCATGGGCAGTTCTTGAACGGCTTCTGGTTGCTCTTCACTCCAAATGCGGCAATTTTGCTTATTTACGAAGCCATTCAACCAGAAATGAGCCTCATCGCTGAACAAAATTTGTCGATAAAAAAGCGGATTTTCTGCCAACTTTTCTAGGGCCCATTCACTGAAAATTCGACGTTGTGGCAGATCGTTCGGCTTCAGTTCTTGCACGAGCTGTATTTTATACGGTTTTACACCAAGATCTTTGCGTAAAATCTTCCATGTGGTCGAATAACACAAACCCAATTGCTGCGAACGGCGACGAATCGACATTTCACGGTCTTCAGCAACACTCTCAGAAACAGACGCAATATTCTCTTCTGTACGCACTGTACGCATTCGTGTGGTTGGTTTAATGTCCAATAAAGTAAACTGAGTGCGAAACTTGGTCACAATCGCATTAATTGTTTGCTCACTTGGTCGATTATGTAGACCATAAATCGGACGTAAAGCGCGAAACACATTTCGAACCGAACACTGATTTTGGTAATAAAATTCAATGATTTGCAAGCGTTGCTCGTTAGTAAGTCTATTCATGATGAAATGTCAAAGCATACTGAGCATCTTTCTCTTTGACACCATGTCTGAAATCCCACGTGATCTGTCAAATACTAATGCATGAAAATCCTAACCTCAAAAAAATCACCCGTTATATATGTATGTATATCTAGCAATGCAACAGCTTTACATCAATTCGCCTGACCACAATCGTTGCTGTGGTGCATTCTTCACTCACTTGTGAAACTTCACATCGTCCTTTAATTTTGTTCTTATTGTTCTTTTTTCACTTTTTATTATCAGTTCTTGCAAATTTTCTTCTTCTTGGTTTTCTACGGCAATTCTGCATTTCTGCGTATAGGCTTTTATTTACTCAAAGGGACAGGTTACGGCTGCTGGACAGGCGTATTAGCTCTGTTCGCAAACAAAACACACACACAACCAAATGCAGGCATTTATGATCTGGCATACCTTGTGTTGGCTGTATGGATTTTTTTTTTTTTAGTTTATTGTTGGCAGTAGTGATTATCTAAGGAATGTCCGTGAGGCGGGGAAAAATAAATTAGCCATAGAATTTTAAGCTGTGGGTGCCATTGCCGGTTTTTTTTGGGTGTGTTTTTGTATGCGAAAAGGGTTACTTATGCTTAAGGATATATGCACATTAGGGTGGTCCGTAAATACATATATCAATATCTAACGTTTCTATGGGGCACCACGAAAATATCAAAATTAAGCAAAAAAAAAAATTAGGATTGTTTGAAAAAGTAGTAATTAAATAAAATTCGCAAAAGATTAACAAAGACTTTACTTTAAATCTAATAAATTTGACATATTATTGAAACCTATTTATATAAAGTCATTCACTCGCTGAGCTATAGCGTTTTAAATAAAAATTAAATTTTTTCAAACCCTGGTAGCGGACCTCCAATTTAAAGCGGCACCAATGTTGTTGATAGATTCAATCCCGTATTCCTCGGATTAAATCTATTAAACTGTCAAAAATTAAAAACTCGCTAAGAGCGAGAGAGTAACACTGAAAAGTACGCGATCGCTTACTAGTAAAATATTGTAACTTGTGACAATTTCAACATAACCTCCAAATTTTTATTGCAAATTTTTGCTTATTTTGTAAGCTCACACATGTAAATAACCAAAAATAGTTTCAAATTCATTAGGATCCACCTAAACAAGTAATTAAATACTTTCCAACATGCATTAGCAGAGTGCACTTTTCTTTTGTTTACAATTTGGTTGTCAAATACACTACAGCTGATCGTTTGACACATTTACCAGAATTTGCCAGCAAAAAAACTTCGGACTAAAGCAGGTAACTTCTGACAGAGAGAGGACCTTATGTACTCTATTTTTTGTCCTCCATTATTTTTTTCAAGTTTTTTTTCTGTTCTGCTGCTCTCAAGATATCGATTTTCAAAAAAAACTTTCCTTTTTTTAAATGTCCATAACTTTTCGAAAATTGGGCCAAATAGAACAATCTTTTTTGAAATCTTTTTATTTTCATAACTTTTTTGGAATACCAAATTGAAACAATTTTCAAACCCGTTTTTACTTTTAAACGCCCATAACTTTCCGAAAATCTGACCGATTAGAACAATTATATTTTGAAATTTTTTATTTTCAAAACACTTGGAATTCGAAAACGAAAAAATTTTCAAAGCCGTATTTCTATAAAATTTTCAAATTTTTGTATTTAAAATGTTGTTTACAGCAAATACCAAAAACCGTAAGCCTAAAGCTACTTAATCCAAGATCACACTGTAATTCGAAAGGCTACAAAACCGATTGGGCCGAAGCTCGAAGCAAACTCCATGCAAATTCGTGTATAGCTTTCCTTCCCCGAAAGGCTTAAGTTAGGAAAGGTGACACGCTCTATTGAAACTAGAACCTAACGAATAAATATTTGTGGTTGCGCTTAATATATTCTCCTATATTTTACTCGCCAATTTTATACATAAAAGCAACCAGCATTAATGCTTAGAAACACTGTGTCGTCATGCAATTTGCCATTAAAATAATCCAAACATTTTTCATCCTTCGCAATCATTAAACTAAATATTTTTATAGCTCGCCATTTAACTAATTTTAAGTGTTATTGGCATATTTTCGTAATTTCTAAACAAACTAGATTTTCTCAACTCAATCGACTCTTTCTTCAACAGCGCTATGAACACTCGAACCCGCGCTAATTCCCAAGCTCCGGCATTTGCCCATTAATCTCATTTAAGAGCACACAGCAGCTCGCTACTTGGGGGCACACAAAGCATGACTTTGCCCCAGCTAAATTAAATCTTATCCAAAATGTAATTTATTGCTTTGGTGTTGCAGCAGCACAACTACAAAAAACACTACACTGGCTATGCACAACAACAACCGCTAGAATTGGAAATTGTGCGCCAATCAATCTAGCGTCAATGCGGCCTTGGCGCGCACTAAATGATTCCGCTGCCACCATGCACGCTATCGCGCCTCTAACATCGCTCCAAATCATCATTGAAATCACCGCCTCCTAATCTTTTAACCGCTGACCAAATGACCGAGCGAGCGTTAGTTGGCAGTGGCAGCCGATGCTGACGGAACGTGCCACAAACAACTTACATACATACATATATATACCACATTGTAAGCTATGTACTCGCTGCTTCATCTTTCGTTGCATCCTCGCATGTGTTTGCCTACATTCATTCGCTGGTAGAGTCGGCGGTCAGCTAGTTGCGCGTGCGTGCGCGTTGCAAAGTGCACCAGGCAATGCGTACAACATTTATTTGTTGTTGACTGCTACTGCGGCTGCTGCTGCTGCTGCTGCTATCACGTGTTGTTCTTCTTCAGCTGCCACAGCCGCAGCTTCTTTGGTTCTTCAGCCTCATCACTTGGCTGTGTCCACTCATCAATGTCTGTGGCTAAGAATTTTGTGATTAATCAGCGGCTGCACATTGTGGCACGCGCACTTGGAGTTTCTGCAGCAGCAACAATGTATGTATGAAGAACAAATTCAACAAGTGCGTTAATCCCTGGTGGCCGCAATTCGGTGGAAACGTGCCATGCCTCAGAGTCAATGCCAGCTCTAGAAAACTCGATGGAATCAGTTGATGATGAGTTGTTGATAGAAAGCAGGTCAATAGGCAGAGAATGGCGAGATAAAAAAAGAATTTAAATTGAAAGAGCAATGCATGTTCCTGCACACATACACACAATGGAGTTCATTATTTTGTAAAAAAAAAAAATTGCGAAATCAAATTTTGTATGCATTCAATGTGGAAATCACAGCTTAAGTCGGGCAGAAGTTATTTGAAATGGCTACCACAGGAAAAAGTTAAACATTTTCAATAAAATTCCTTTCATAGACTGAAAACTTATTAATACTTATTTTTATGAAAACTCATATTTTGATACAGGAGTCTAGAGAAGTTAAAAATGCATCGTTTCGAAAAGGGTAAAGGTCCTTGTTTTGTGTTTTCTCGTTTATATTCAGTGAATGGAAAATTTGCCAAGTCCGAAAAAAGCTCGGAAAATTCGATAAGGCCAAAATAGTACGAGATCTTTTAATAAAGTTTGAATCCTTCTGATTCGTATGGAATTTTTCTTTGCTTTAAACAGGCAGAATGTTGTATTCACAGTTTTGCGAAATACTTTAATAAAATAACTGCAAGAAGTTTTTTTCCTCTACTGTACAATTAATAAATTGGGACTTAGCAACTTTTCAATCTAATGTATGTAGAAAAGTAATCCCGGGAATCCCAAACATTACCGGGAAATGAAACAGAGAAATCCCGAAAAGTGCTGAAAGATTCCATAAAAGTCCCAAATATCAAAAGTAGATCTTCAGCCTCCACGAGTTCCATAAGTGAGCAAAAGTTTCAGATTCCTTCCTCAAGTTACCGCTCTTCGCTATAGAGTATAAGCTTTCGTTTTCGGTTGGAAAGCGAGAGCACTGTTCAGTTGTGCGTTAATTGGGCCAGATTAAGCACTTGGTTCATCTCTAAGATGCGTCCAGAACCGAAGCTATCGTCTTGGAATTTCCAAATTTCAAAAGTTATTGGAATATTAAATTTGCTTTTTCTTAATGCCAAAAATTAGTTTTTCGCTTATTTTCTGTTCAAAAATGTCGGAAATTTTTTGCTTTAAATTTTGCTCTACAAAATAAAAAGTAAAAGTAGTTTTGATTTGGTGCAACAAACAGTCAAATTAATTTTTTCACTATTAAAGTTTGCATACGGAGGTAAGAACTCTTGTAGACAGTATTTATAAATTCCACAGTCTTCAATATCACTTTTTGGATCTACCTAAACCTTCATAATTAAAATCGAAAGTATTTTAGATTATGCATATTTCGTTTTTGAAGAACTAAAAGCAGTAAAAGTTTTGACTTAATGACTTCTCAGAAAATTAAAAGAAAATATAAAGGCCAACCACCAACACTTCAAAAGAAAAGCAACTCGAAAGTTACATACATACAGACACGAATGGGCTGCAAAAGCCATAGCCAATAGATTTCTAAAAGGCTTCAGACCTTTTTACTTATAGTATGTACCTTTGTACCCTTAGTATGTACATATGTATAGTATATGGTTTTCTTATACTAACATTTACAATGCCTCGAGTATATTCTCAAATGTTGATTACTCAAAAACTAGTCTTGCCATGAAATGTTTCGTTAGAAATTAAGAAAAGCAACGAAAGATACAATTTTCATGGTCATTAAATAAATTTCGTAGCAGCTGCTCAATTCAAGTTTTTATGGCAAATTTTCAAATTATGTTTGTACTTGTTATTTCCATTTGACTTACGAAATGAGCAAGGTAAAGTATCTCTTCGATTAAAATTTCATTTTCTGCTGTATTTCTTATTCTTTATAAACTCTTTGTATGACCAATTCATTTTTCTGAATAAGAAATAAAAAAAAACCATAAGCTATAAAAATTTCCCTTTTCATTACGAAAATGTTCAGTTGCGGTAGCGTGGCGGTAATGCTTGGCTGCGCAGGCTTAGCTGAGTAGGTCTGGGTGCACTGGCCAGCTAATTTAAACACAAAAAAAAAACAAAAAACAAAAAAAAACGAAAACAAAAAACGAAAACGAAATCATAACAACAACTGAATATTGTGCACCATCAGCTGGTCTGGAAAACAAGTGTATAAAATTTCGTCTGTTTTTCGATGAAAGGCATCTGCTTTTTATTGGCCACTACCATTGACTGCTTACCGACAACTTCAAAGTACTTACTTAAGTACTTGCCTATCACGTGTATCGTAATTTGAATGATGCAAGTTTTAAAATTATTTTTGGATTTAAATTTGTATGTATATAGATACAATTTTTGGGAACAATATCTGAGAAATTAAAAGAACTTTCAAATGATGAATTTCTTGCTATTTTCGATTCAGTGTTCTTTGGCTTTTTTCTTAATTATGATGCTCTTTTCAATGGCGTATATAAGTACATACATATTTCCAGCTCTAGCTCCTACCTTTCCTACCATAAAATTAGAAGGCTTTCGCGCCAAGCAAGCTCAGTTGGCACAGTTTTTTCTTATTAGATGGCCACTGCATTTTTTCTTTGTTCAAATGACCTTTGCTTCAATGACTTTTTTCACAATATTTTCTCTGTGGTTTCTTTTTGTGGTTACCTTTTCTAATGCTTTCTTAAATAGTTGGTGGCTCTTTTCAAGCGCTCGGGTTTGTTTCTACAATTTTCGAATGCATACGTATGTACACTTACATACATACATATTTTCACTTAAGCACATGTTTTTTTTTTGTTTTTGTAATATCTCTATTTTTTCTTGTCTTCCATTGTCCCTGGTTTCGCCTTCAAAATGTGAGGCAGTGAGCTTCTTATCTTCACAAATTGCTTAGAAGGTCGATTGCAACCCATCTCAAGGTAATCGGTGCTACACACACACACACACATCCATTTCAAGAAACTTTGCATCATAATTCAATTTGAGAATTCTGAAGAAATTAAAACTGTATTTTTATTTTACGAGTACATGCAGCACCTTTCCCAATGTGTCGTAACACTTTATTTTATCAAATCCCGCAGGTTATCTAGCTTATCAAAGATACACATGTAGATTAAAATGTAAAATGGTTCTAAAATTTAAAAATTTCTCTTGAGACTCTACCGATATTTTCTTTCGTTCTAAATAGGTAGCCTTAAACTACAGCTTAGCAGTACAAAGTACCCAAAAACCCCAATTTGAAATGCACATATGTATACCCGAGTACCACGTTGTATCGAGATGCTCTTCAGAATCGATTTTCATCGACTTTTGGTCAAATTTTCGGCATAGTATGACAGGTGGTTTCCACAGCGCACCTTGTGTTCACTTCCTTGATGTATTCAGCCTTTAATGTGGGTGTTTCAGGGGGTTGGATGTATACCCGCGTCTCGAGTTGACTTCTGAAAACTCGACACGGCTGGGTCGCATTTAACCTGGCGGAGTTGCAGCCGGCTGGAAATTTGCCATAGAGATCCACCTCTGGAAGATTTATTTCCAGAGATTTAGTGAGTGCCACAACTCGATTTTTATATATCTTCTGGAAGAGATTTTATAACAAGGCTTCTTTTTGCAGATTCTTGCTAAACTGCTGACAAATGCAACTTCCCCCTTAGTAAAAAAAGAGTCTGCAATTACTGAAATGAAGGGTTTCATCTACACCTTTCGGTAGCGGTCGAATTTCACCAACCAGCTTGAAATGATAGGGAAAAGTTCATCATCTCAAGCTATAAGCTATTATTGGTGAATGAGGGAAGATTATTACAGAGAAGATTACAGACTTATGATTCGCTTAAATGGCTACCATAACGCGATCGGATTATAAATGACTCCACAAAGTTTATTTACAACCACATTCCAACAATTTTACGCTTGGTTCTAACTAACGGGTGATTTTTTTGAGGTTAGGATTTTCATGCATTAGTATTTGACAGATCACGTGGGATTTCAGACATGGTGTCAAAGAGAAAGATGCTCAGTATGCTTTGACATTTCATCATGAATA
>NW_016175177.1:0-10250 GCF_001687245.7 Rhagoletis zephyria
TTGGTTAGCGAAAATGTAAAAAGTTTGTATACTGGCTGTGCCATTATTGATTGAGTTCTGTAAACTAATGCATTTCTACAGTGAAGTGTCAAATTTAATTAGAATAATTTCGGATTTTGCTGCGTTGGAAACAAAAGCAGGAAGAAGAACAAACTTTTCTGAAAAAAAAAAATTAAAAATCGCATGAACCACAATTGAAGAATATGAAGTACAAATACTAAATTAAAGGCTGCATTTTTTCTAGAACAGCTTTTTACGGTGACAATTACCACAATTTAACTGCTGAGAATATTTTAATCTGTTTTGTATAGTAAAATCTTACAAAAACCTCGTTTAAGGCGAAGTCTCCAAAATTTGGAGACTAACAAAATCAGTGCCTTATACTTTGGAAAAAGTTTTAGAGCATATATGAGCTCATATTGTATAACTTTGTAAGATTAAACGAAGTCTCCACTAAATGGAGGGTAACCAAAATTTGCAAACGTAACTGTAGAAATATGGCAAGAAATTTGATTTTATCTATTAGTAAAAAGTCTCCACTTTTTTTTGAGTTTTGCCTATGCCAGAGTAGTTATAATGATTCTGGGTTTAAGGATGAGTGCTATCCAGCGGTATCTTGTACCACCAACCCCTTTGCTAAGCACTCAATCGCTTGTTGGAGACTGCTCCTTCTTATCGGAAGCGTTCAAGAAGCATAATCTTAGTCGTTAACAAAGAGTCTCCATCCTTTGTAGAGTTGCTATAAAGCAAACATTTTCTTTCAAAGCCTATTAAAATTATATTTTCCCAAGAAAAAAATAAAAATAAAAAGTTATATGTAGATATACTTTATTAATAGTGAGCTCTGAAAAACATTTAGTTCGAAACCATATTGAGTCCGTTGAGTATCATAGGTGATCGCTTATTTAATGGTGACATCAAATATTTCGAAGTCTCACCAATTTAGTAGCAAACACATAAGCGTGCAACTGGATTTATTTAATGAAAGAGTTTTCCAAGGAAATTTCACACTTTTACCGATGGTACAAAAGCCAGGTGAAGGTCAACCAGGGGTGGCTACATACACATATGCACATATATACATATATTTCAATAGAATTCGCATACGTCTCTCCTATTATCATTGACTTTTTAACACCTTCACTCAAGCGACAAAACTATTTATGTACCTCCAATGCAAATTTATTAAGAATACAATAGAAATGTAAAGGTCATTTCACACCTTTGCGCTAGTGAATAGTTAGGCACACGAGTGGGTATAAGTATGTATGCAAAACACGCTTCCGTTTGTCAATAGAAATGCACGACGATAATTTGACGTTTGCTGTCAAGGTTAAGGGCAGTTGTGCCATAAAATTTTATGCAATTCGACGATGGCCACGAACGGTACTAAAAAGGGAGCGGAAATTTCCATACAAAATTCAAAAAATTAAAATCATTTTTATTTAAATGGTTTTCGTGAAATCGGCTGTAAGTGACTCGACTACAAGAAAAATTAGTTTTTGTTTTTCAATAAAATGTGATGACATTTTTCTGTTCCTTTTTTTCGTAGGAAAACTAATACTTTTTCGTATTTTCTTAGTATCTTCTCTGTACGTCATTCATGCCATTTCGCATTGACCCCAAATTCCAATAACGCATTTATTTGTCAATTTCTTACTCAAGCATTTCTTTTCGAACTTCACACTTTGCCCACTGCATTGCTTTTGACACTAAATCACTTAAAAGGCAGTAAATCCTCATAATATCGATTTGGAACTGTCAAACGAAATGAAAGAAATATATTTGCATTATTTATTTATGTAAAGAAAAAAAAAAAACGAATAATATTGAAATCAAAAGCCATGAATTGCAGTGATTTTCAATAAAGAATTGCACGCAAACATGCCACAAATCAAAGAGAATTCCCGCGCATTGTGCAAAAATAAGGACAGGGTGGCCCAGAGTAGGTACCTCCTCCTACAGAAGAATTTACTGGGATTTACTTCAAACTTTTTCTGCTCTCTATTTATACTGGTTTGTACTCAATAAATTTCAATCAAAGCCCAAAGCACTATGCGCTAGAGAATTAAGAAAGTATGTGGAGAAACTTGTGGGGCAAATACTAAGGAAATGAGGACACAACCAAAGCATTTGGAGGCACAACAATGAAATGGATTATAAGCGTATATATAAATAATCTATTTATTTTATTGGGAAAGTGTATACTTACATAAAATATATACACCCCATGTCATAATCATAATTTTAGTTATTTAATTTTAGTTGTTTTTTATATAAACATAGTTTATCTTACAAAAAAAAAATCAAATATTAAAGAAAATTCAACAAACTTTCGTAAAAGCTTCGAGCTTTTTAATAAAATCTATTACAAATTTTTTGAGTATGCAGTTTTGAGCCCATAAATTTTACAAAAAATAAAATACAATTTTGGTATATTAAAATTTCGAGCTTTATAATTAGAATTCTTAGAAAGATTTTGAGTATGCAATTTTCTAGTCTATTCAAATTTAGTATAATAAAGTTCAATTTAAAGTAGCCAAATGTATTTACATTTTCGGCAATTTATTTTTCTGTCGGTTATGAAAATGAGGAATAACGTTAAAAAAATATTGCCAAAAATCAACCGTAACTCCCAGTTGCTTAGACTTGCATTTTATTATACTCTACTTGAATGGACTACAAAACTGGATACTGCAAATATTTCTAAAGCATTTTATTAAAAAGCTTGAAATTTTTACGAAAGTTTTCTGCATTTTTTTAATTGCATAAAATTTTGAACTTGGATTTATACGGTTCTTGGTAGAGAATAAACTATATTTTTATACAAAAATAAAACTAAAATATAACAACAAAAAAAAAAAATAATAAAAAAATTTTAAAACTTTTCAATATGTACCCTATTCATGACACGGGGTGTAAAAACCTCAGAAAAACAGCCAAATAAAAGAGTTGAAAAAAGAGAAAAAATCGAAAAAGAAAGAACTACTTAAGAAACCAGGATAGAAATGAAAGCAAAAATCACACGAAAAAAATTTTGCATATGCCGAAGGAAGGAAGAAAAGTGGTAAGCAAGAGTAAGGGGTCTACCAGCATTAAGCAGCAGCGCTGTTCGGTCGCACGACAATAAATCTCAATTGAAAAGCTGCGCGCTTTTGCGGCAAAAATTTACGACTCTGCTGTGTGCTGGAAAAGCTGATTGAATCGGGACCAAACTAAATAAGTAAAAGGCTGCAGCCGACTGCTGCATGGCAATCCACGTAACTGCAAAGAGGAGCACCAACAGTGACGCGTGTTGGGCTGCATTAAGGCAGTGGTTAGCTTGCTTTTTGTTGTAAGCAGTACTTTCATCGTAACTCGCATACACCACGTCCTTCCTGCCCTGCAACAGCCAATAAAAAATCACGCCTTTGATGTTGTGCAACAAATCGAAAAGTTGCGCCAATTGACTTTTGCCGCGCGCTCGGCAACGTTTTGCCATCTCTTAAAAGCAGCTTATTTTTTTTTTACTTACTTTTACGCTTATATTTCTTGTTTATTTTTCTTTTGCCACAGCTTTCTTTTTTGTATTTGTGTTTATATATATATATTTTTCACTTCTTACAGCTTCCAATTGAACTCAGAACCCTCAAATCGAAATCAATTCGCACATTTGTTTCACACTTCTTTGCGCAAGCAGTAAAAAATTTAGAATCATTTACGCGTAAGTTAGGCTCGAGAAGCGGGAAAGGAGTGGAACGTTCACCGGCTCTGTATAGGAGAACTGAATGCTAAGAAATTGTTCATCAGCATTGCTGGTGTGGTGTAAGGGTTCTAAATTTCAATTAACTACTTTTTAACGCATAGTTTTTCAATTAAAAGTTTTTTACAGCAACTGTTGTTGGCGGGAAAGTAAAATTAGCGCCAATAGAGGAGGGTAGACTTCTTAACGAGAAAATGACAGATTAAAGTAACAAAACTTCCTCATTATTTCGAGTTAATAAGGTCGAAGACATGCGAATACAGTATTTGACTGAAAGGAGATTTTTTCAAATTCAAAATATTACCGGCACTTTAATTGGTTAGAAGGGAAAAGTTGCTCTATTACATGGGTTACATATAATTTTCTTACTTACGGTTTGATAATCCGCCTCAGCAGTTAGTTCTGAAAAGAAAAGACAAAAGCGATTAGTTAGTCAATTAAAGTTTTGTATCAAAAAGTTATAAACAGTTAGGGGATTGCAGTACTACTTAAGCAATATTAAGTGCATTTCGATTAGACATAAAAACAAAAATTTGGGGGAGTGCTGTGAAAAAAACGCAGTTATTTTTGTTCAGTAAATAAAGTTATCTCGGCAGGCAATGACTAACCTTCCAGTGGAGCTTCTCATAAAATCCATTTGCCATTTGTCCATGAGCGGGTTATTTTAAATTTTGATGCTGCAACCGCAACCTCTCGAATAATTAGATTAGTGGAGGTGGATGCAAGGTCGGATATAGGGCTTCTGTGGAAGTGGAGCAAACGGCCCGCTTATACATAATTTCGCGCCTCTTGGTATTCTTTGCAGCTTTCCGAGCGCTGTTGGTATCATGAGTGTAGATCACTATATGAAAATTTAATGGAGTATAATTGCATAGAAAATGGGTGTACTATCCTCGAAGAGAATCTCCATGACATTCTACAGTGGAAAGTAGCGTTTCGGCTTTTTTAATGCCTTTCCACTGTGTTGTCATTACAGAACAGCTTCCTGTCGGGGACTACTTCTTACTATCTAGTTGGGGGAACGAGAGACGGTACTTGTTACCGTCCACTAAATATAACTAACTCAGTCTTAGTTCAGTTTAACTTTATATCTCTCATTTTTGAAGAAGTAGCAGGAAAAGCTTCACTGCGATGAACCAGGTGGAGAAGGACTTGGCTTCACTTGGCATTTGCAATTGGCGCCAGTTGGCACAGACTGACGTGCTTTATTGGATTTCTCCTAAAATGCTTGAGTAGTTACAGCACCAATTACGAAGAAGGTTCATAGGAGCATAGATAGGGTGATAGGGAGGCCGAGGGGATTTAATTCTCTCCAGTGTTCCAACGTCGCCTGGTTGAGTATGAGAGGCCCTACGTGCCTTTGTTATAAATAACAGTTAAGCTCCCTCAAAGGCATTTTCTCCCTCCAATCTACGCTACCAGACTGGATTGTACTTCTTTTCCAAGGTATGGTACGGTAGAGGGTTACTGATTATGTTCGCAAGCTGGTTTCATGACAAAAATACACTTGGAGGTTTGCCATTGCCTGTCGAGGGGCGACAACTATTAGAAAAAACTGTTTGTTTTGGATGTTGCCCGGTAGCGGTTCTCTCCGTTTTAATGACATGACCTAGCCAGCGGAGCCGCTGAATTTTAAATCACTGCGCTATTTTTACATCGGCGTAAAGCTCATATAGCTCATCGTTAAATCGTCTGCGGCATTCGCCAACGCGAAAAGGTCGTAAATCTTTCGCAGAATCTCTCGAAAACTCAAAGAGAGGCTTAATCAGATGTTTTCATTGCCCATGCCTCCGGGCCATACACCAACACAGGCATGATTACTGACTTATAGAGTGTTACATTTGTACGACGAGAGAATGTTTTACTTTTCAATTGCCTACTCAGTCCAAAGTAGCGTTTGTTGGCAAGAGAGATTCTCCGTTGGATTTCATGCCTGACATTATTATTGGTGTTAATGCTACTTCCCAAATAAACAAAGTCGTCTACCTTTTCAAGCTTGTAGCGGTCAACAGTGAGGTGGGTGCCAATACGCTTTTGCTCTGACTGTTTATTTGATGACAGGAGATACTTCGTTTTGTCTTCGTTCACCACCAGACTCATTCACTTTGGTTCTCTATCTAATTACGAAAAGGCAGAACAGATGTTGCACTTGTGTTTACCAATAAAGAGGATGATTACGTGCGCAGAAGGCCACGTAAGTGGGCAAAGCTTTTGACTGCCATGCACCTGGAAGTGGCCAGAAGTGATTCTTTTGTAGCCCACTACGTCCAGATATTTATAGTTAGATACGTATCCGCGACTAAATACCCGTATGGAAGCGAGCTAAAGTGAGAAGGCGTAAAACCTCGCCTGCGCTGGGTTTGGGATCCGCCACGTTAAAACTCCGCCCAATGAAAATGACAAGAAAGTTCGATCGCTCTTTGAAAATTTAAAAAGGATTAAATTAAACAAGAACACACATTAAATTATTTTTATAAAGTCTGCACCAATTTTAGACCTTTAATGAACATCTATTTATCTTAATTTATTACCAGGATAGCCTAATTATTGATTTGTGTTCAAACTAGGAAGTCTCCACTTATTGGAGAGTTATGCAATTTTGCGCGTTACGAAAATTTCACTTGCCTCTGTGTGTTTTGGGAACAAAACTAGTTAAGAAGTTAATAATGAAACATAAACACCAGCTATTTCAAATCAAATACTTGCAATTTCCCTGCTGTGCCTAACCAGATTCACTACATATTTTCAACACTCCAGAGTATTTCAAATAATAGACATAGACACTTAATTTTCTATCAACAATCACGCGCCATTACTTACTTTCAATTGATTTTCACCATTTATCAAGTACGCCAATCAAATCGAATTGCAAGTGTTTGCAAAACTTGAAAAACAAATGAAACTTGAAAAAAAAAAATCAAGTTATAAAATTACGACTAACCGCTTACGACTGCAATACCCGTATCAACGCCAACAAGAGGCGTCAATAATTGCAATCGCTGCCAAACAACAAATAACACAAATCATTCATCAATTTTTACGATTAACAAGTTTTTATTGGCGAATGCAATTTGCCATTTACTTCATAGACATCGAATTGGCTGCAGTGGTAGGTGAAGGGAGTGTGCGAGCGGTTCAACAAAGTCGACCTGCTTTACTATTAACCATATTGCAGCAGCAGCAACTTTGTACGATGCGTAAGTACGTACGTCAGCATTGCTATTTTCTTAGAAACAAATAGCAAAAACAACAACAACAATAACAGCAAGTTTGCCCGCCACCACTTAACCGCAAAGAGGCGACTACGATCGCGCTAGACAGGAAATCGATTCTGTGGCTGCATAGATGAGATTGTAAGAAATCAACCTGCTGCTGGTTTGGTGTGCGACGACAATCTCAGCGTGCAACAGGCAAATTGACGACGAAGCTGAACCATGGGAGTCGAGTTGAGGCTGTGCCTGCCACATTGCCACCACCAACATCGACAACATTTTGCCAATTGCGGGAAAGCATTTGCTCATGTCGCTTTCCATTTGCATAAATACATCTGAAATAAAATTCAAAAATTATATTCATGTATGCGAGTATGTATGTATGTAATTGTGAATGCTATGCAAATGCGTGAATGTGTTTTCCATTTAAAATTTGTTTTTTTTCTTGGTTTGGAGTCATTTCTTGTTTTTCAATTTTCCCTTCCATTATGCGCTTAATGGAGGGCAAAGCCACAAAACGGAAGTGGAGTTTCTGCGCATGTGTCAATTACATGTCAAATGGCAACTCACAGTAGTGCTTGTTGTTTTATGAGTCTTTGTTACAATTGCCGATGCATTTTTTTTAGATTCGGCTCCCCAAACAATTGCTGCAGGAAATAAAGCCGTTTCCGCTGTGAAATAAATTTTGCAAAATAATTTGATTGGCGAAAAACATGGTTTGCGTGTGGCATTGAGGACAACAAACACATTGCGGGACTCAAAGTTTTACGCCGGCTTTGAACGGCAAATGGTTTTTATTAGAAGTTTTTAGAAGCCAGAAATGCACTCGGAGGTATGCCATTGCCTGCCGAACGCTGTTAGAAAAAACTTTTTCTAATTTATATTTTGCTCGGACCGGGATCGAATCCAGATCCTGCGGCGAGGTAGGACGCACCTCTAACCACTCACATACAGCACATGAATTAATAACATACATTAAGTTGTAACGATTTTTTTTATACTTTCCATACCAAATTCTTCTTTTTTTAATGGGGGTATTCACACCTGTCGGTTATTAGGTTATCTGGTTACGTGGTTATATTTTGTATTCTGTTTGCAATAAGATAGTACAAAATTTTAATTTTCGATGAAAATTTCTTTGCTTTTCTTGCATTTTAACGAATTCTGCATGAAATTAACTTGATTCCTGTGGTTTTGCTGATGAATGAACTACATACATACATATATATGTATATTTAAAAATAAAAAATTAGAAAAATTTGGTATGGAAAATATAAATAGATAAATTCATCAAATCTTCAGGGATCATGACAGCAATCCCGTCCGCAGTTGTGTCTCCAATTCTACCCTATCGTTTGGGTCGGTTAGTTTATCGGCTGAAGATACTGAAAAGGGCCATTAAGTCTTAAAATTTGGCAAACAAAAGGATCTGGAAATCCAAATGCCATCCACAAGCTTACTACATACATATGTAGTATGTTGATTTTGCTATTATTGGAGAAGCCTGCGTACATACATGTATGCTTGTAAGTAATTACAATTTTATAACCAATTTATTTTCGACATAAATTTTCCATTTTAATGCGTATAATTGGTTTGTTTATTTATGAAAATTTTCTGTTTATTGCCAACAATTTGCTGCTAATGGTTTTATGGTTTTTTGGTAAATAAAATCCGGGAGAAAATGGTAATTTATAATTGTGCAGCACTGTTGTTACAAATTTATTTTTGTTGTTGCAATCGTATCTAAACAAAATAACTGTCATTGTAAATTGACAGACATGCAATAGACGAGCAAAATGGCACAATCAAAACGGCAAACGCTAAGGCAAACAAAATCACATGACATCTACAATGTAATACACACATACATAGACAACCATTTGAAAATCAGAATAGAATTTTCTAAAGGATAACACCCACACTTTGGCTAACATATTTGTCTAGTTGCATTTGTGTATGTGTCGAATGGTTCAATGATTGCTATCGCCTGCTGGCATGCCTATTATTCGCATTGCATGTGGCTGCATTTATGCATAAATGCATAAACAAATAGTATTTGCTAAACAACTATGTAGTATGTGTACTTATGTGAAAAATTAATATGTGGCAAATCATCCTTGTTCTAGTATGTCTGTGCGCCTGTCACAAACGCTGCCACAGTAACAGCCGCAGTCAGGCAGGCATACACAATTTCTCTCATCCAATCAACTAATCAGAAACGTAACCAGCAACTCCTCAGGCAACCAACTAGGTAATCAGAAATTTTTTGATGCAAATATAGGAACTCATACATACATACATGCATACATATGTATGCACATATGTACCAGTGAGTATAAACATCCATAGGCAACATTTATGCTGTAATTTCATTGGCACGAAGCAATTTCGCATTATGCTTGCCTGCGCCCACAAAATACATTCTATAAAATTTACAAATCTCAATAAATATGTATATGGTTGTTTTGCCAATTTTGTTTGTGGTTGCTAAATTTATTGCACCTCTTAATTTGTTTTGAGTTCCGGATTTTTGGTCATTTCGCCCGGTTAATTGGCTTCTACGGCTTCGTTAGTTAGCTGTTTTGGTTTAGTTGTTGTAGCGATAGATAGCTTTAAGACCTTTAATTAATGAAACAATGTTGTATTAAATAATTTTGGCAAACATAAAGAGGAATGTGTTTTTTATGCATATTTTATTGGCAGATAGTAAATACATAGTATGAAGGCCAGTAAGTGGCACCTTAGCAATCTCTGTTGATTGATATAACAATAAAATAAAATGAAATAAAATAAAATAAAATGAAGTAAAAACAAGTAATTTTTTAAGCAAAAACAAAACCGACTTCAATTCTCATATAAAAATTTAAGCGTACCCTTAATTTCTTCATGGTCCAATGATCGGATCTAAACCAAAGTAGCATGAGACCACTTCTGAGGTACCACCTCAAAAAAAGAATTATAAAAATCGGTTTGGTCCAAAGTTATGCGGTAACGCACAGTAAAAAAAAAAATAAAAATATTCCGACGAACTGATTACCTCATCCTTTTTTTGAAGTCGGTTAAAAGTGAAAAGTGCCCATCAGTTTTGGTCATAAGTAGCTTTAACGGTATGCCCGTCTGTATAAATCTGCGAACACTACAAAATTTGCTGAAACCTCTAAAAACCTTCTCTTGTGGGATCAGGTAGAGGTTTACTTATACACGTTTGTGTTCCTTTTCTTTTGTACGGTTTTATTGATATATCTGTACTCAGTGGCGGATTTAAATATTTGCCGCCCCTAGGCAATTCATAA
>NW_016175178.1:0-10250 GCF_001687245.7 Rhagoletis zephyria
TAGCTACAGTTCACTTTTTCACTTCCTGTAGTGGCAGTTACGTGGGTGTATAGAGGCGGTTTAGTGAAAACATCAGTTTAAACGGCATCAAAAATAAATTGGATACACAAATATATGGCTTAGATTTAAACGGAATTGAGCGTTGAACTTGTTAAAGTCTGAACCGTCTGCTAAATGTATGTAAATTTAGTATCAAAAAGTGATTAAAATATTAAGAGTTTCATCAGCGATTCTTTTTAGCTGTCTCTGTTAGGCGATATAGCCAGGAAGAAGACAAATTACATATGTAAATGGATGGAAAATATTTCACTTCACCAAGGAGTAGTGCCAGAAAGGTGACCTAAGGCACTTGGCAGGAACGTGGATTTTTCTATTCGCAAACACACCGTTATAATTTTCTAAGTACTTCAGAATTTTTGTCAAATATTTATAGCCTTTAGTTGTATTAACTACACTACATATTTATGTATATGAATTTTACGTACAAATTCCTTCCTTTGCTTTAAAGAGAATTGGTCTCGGGCTTACGAAATACATACAGTTTTTTCGCCCATTAAATTTTAGTATAATAAATAAAAAGGAAGCTGGACTTACCATTGATTTTTGGCAATTTTTTTTTTTGAAGGTATCGCACATTTTTTCCATATAAAAAAAATATCGAACATTATTTTATAAAAATAGAGAAAATGAGCGACACATTCAACCAAAAAATAATTGCTAAAAATCAATGGTGAGTCCTATATACCTCAAACTTGCACTTTGTTTTACTAAAATTGAATGGGCTAATAAACTGCGTACTCAACTTTTTTGCTAAAAAGTGTACAAAATGTGCAATATTTGGATGAAAATTTGCAGAATTTTCTTTAATTTTGTATAAGTTTAATTTTGTATAAGTTTTTTGGAGTTTTTGTTGTAGAATTGACCATATTTTTATAAAAAATTTGCAGAAACTAAAATATTTCAAAAATAGGTACCGATATTGTAAAAAATTCGCTGTACCTAAACTTTATTGACTGACAGTATTTATATACCTTGTAGCCACACATATGGATCGTTATAAACTAGATCTAAGAGCCAGAACCGGTAATCTATAATGCTATTCTAATTTTCGGAATATTTACACTTGTTCTCAGATAAATTCCTCTCCTTATCTTCCTTTGCGATGCAAAGACTAACTAGATAAGAACTTGGCTTCACTTCGCATTTACAATTGGCGTTAGTTGACACAGAAGAGAAACGTCTGGAGTTCTTTATTGAACACGGCCAAATGGAAGAAGAATAAGAGGCTCCTATCCGAGCGATTCGTATGGCAGTCGCTATATTTGCACTTTCCGTGCTAACACCGTACCATATTCTTAAAGTAATTATTTAGCCTGAATATTATCGACACGTGTTTAAGTTGGCACCTCTCTGCGTCGCGCCTTGGACTGCCTATAGCCTCTATTAAGTAAATTTCTTACTCCAAAATTTAGGTGGCAACTCTATTCCGAAATGTGCTAGAATGAATGGTACATATCTTAAGCATATACATATGTATTGTGTATACATAAAAAAATGCAATTTAAATTAACAAAATAAAAATTTGTATTACATACAAGCGTGGCAACTCTGATGGAAAATATTTTCTAACGAAAGTTCTCAACAATACCTTTCATTTGATATGCATATTACGATGTTTTAGATAAATTGTGTTGAATCGAAAATAAGTGGCAACCTTACACTCTTATCTTAAAGGATAACATTTTGTATAAAGGGAAAGCATTGTTTAAGAATATTTTCTTGATACCCATGAATAGTAATATTCCACCTTTTTTTCTACACAAAAAATTTAATAAATATGCGATTCAAAATAGGTGGCAACCCTACTACAAATATTTTTGAATTAGGGAACTTTAAAATACCTTCCATTTGATACCCATACAATGATGTTTTAATTGCTAATATAAGCTATTTATATATATATAAGCTATCACGAATTATAAGCTATCACGAATTTGTGAACTTTTTTTTGGACTTTTTCTTGATTCTGGCCAATCATATACTTCGTCAAATCGTTATATCTCGGGATCTATTCATCGCTGAAAATTTGAAACCAATCGGAGATATGACATCATATGTTTTAAGAGGTTCCACCGATTTAAAAACGAATGCCTCCATATAAGGTAATTTCACTTTAGTAGTGTGGCCAGGTGGCCTACTTTTAAGCATTTAGTTTTTTTCTGTTGATTGGTTTTGACAACAAACCCCTTAATACTACGAATTTAATTCAAGATAGCCAAAAAGTATAGATTGTTGAGGGCAAAACATAGTTTGCATAATTCAAGCCAAACACCAAAGCGTGTTGCTAATTCTGAAGTAATACGCACCAAATATAATACATCCAAGCTATTTATACTCGTTGAAACTTTCTAGACACATTCATTTCCGAATTCGCCAAAAAGTTGGTTGTAAATTTGCAAACTTTACGAGCGTCAGCAGCAGTCAAAGCGAATTGCTATGAAAGCGCAAAAGTACGCAAACAGGTACAAGTGAACTTTACAAGCCCCAACACACAATGAGGTGGAAACCAGCTATGGGGTTTTAAGGAGAACTATCAGACAAAGCAGATATAGCGCTGGCACTCAGGCATGCAAAGAACTTTTAACTTTTAATGCCAACAGGCGGCTGAGAAAAATTATACATGAAGATAAAGAAGACAGTTGAAACCAAGAAGAGGAAAGTGAAAATGTGAAGCAGTAGTATGAGAGCCCGCATATCACTGAGGAGCAACGTGCTACATCTTGTTTAACCACAAAAGTGTGTAAGCTATATTGCTTGAGCTTACAAACCACTTTATTTAGCCATTGAGGCGTTAATTGAAAGTGTAGGTGAAATGAAGAGTAATTTGTGGAGGCTTTGAGTGCCACACCACGCAAATAAATAGTGGGACCACGCGCACTAAAGTTTACGCACCTCATTCAGCATTTTCTGCAAAATTCAAAAATTCCCCGCATCAATTTGTTAGTTTTCCTAACTGTCTTAGGTATCATAGGGCGTAGTGTGGCGGGCGTAGTAAGTCCTGTGCAAGGGTGGTGTATGGTGGCTAAAAGCGAAAATTAATTAAGAAAATGTACGCCAGAAAGGATTAACTATACAAGCGATAAATTGAATTTTAAATTACTTGAATATCATGAATATTTGCGTTACACTTAACGGCAACAACAAAAAACAAAAATAGCGGCAGCAACAAGGTACTTTTTTTTTGTAGTAAGACATTCAAGGCAGCAAACGAATTTTAAATCGAACTGCAGGGATACTTCGTTACAAATATACATACATATCTACACATTACCGTAAGGTGGGTCAATCACCCGCGATTTGCATAGCTTAATATGTTTATGCGCAATTTTACAACCGAAAATCATTATCCACCTGCACGCCAAAGTACTCGCAGACTCTCTCCCTCTCTAGAGCACTTGAAAACTTGGCACTGGAGTGTGGAGGCCGAAAAATAATTTGAATTCCTATTAAAATTCCATCGCATTAGATGTATGTACTTACATAGACCAGAACCAGCGTCTGTTGTTTATTGCTTGTGGCAAGCGTAGTCGATAAATATAAATGCGAAAGAGCGAGACGATACAGAAGTGGCGTTGCTAATGTGGCTGGTGTGGGCGCGAAATTGTTTTGGCTTGCCGCACGCTGAAGGCATTCAATTGCGGTCGCCTGCCAGCATGATGAAGTGAGTGCTTTTATTATTATTATTAATTTCTTTATTTTTTTTTTTGTTTTCATTGTTTGCCATTTTAATGCTTAAATGCTTTCAATAATGAGTGAAGCAATCATTCTTGCATATAGCGTAAAAAAGTGCGCTTGCAATTTATGGTGCTAATGTGATTTTAATCTCAAATAACTTCCGAGCGAGGTAAAGCTGAAAAGTATAAGTGGGCTGCCTTGCCACCTTCGATGAAATGTACAACACGACACGAGTTTGTGCTGATCAATGAGATTCGATTCGATTCTCGCACAGAGCAGCAGAGTTAGTTAATAAATAAATTGAGTTTAATAGAATAAGGAGCACTGCGACCTAGAAGATCTTGCCGTCAATTTTATGTATCTCTCATTGTTGTCCCACTTTCGTCTTTATCTTCAATTTTGCCTTCACTTTTTTTCTTAATTCTTATAATTTATTTTGCGGGGTTACTAGAAGAAAGAAGCGGTAAAACTTCTTCATGAACGGATAAAAACTTGAAGGCACCAAAACTATGTTCAAGTTTCCGGAATTCTGCAGTGTCTTTCAAGCGAAAATAACTGTCATCAAGGAACCGGTAGACTCACTGCCCAAGAGTGGTACTGACGCGGTAAGACGAGGAATCTCAACTGATCCCTTTTTGTATCAGCTGTCAGGAGGAAGATGAGGTGGAATCATCCCAGCACTTTCTTTGGGAATGTCCAGCCTTTGTGAGGGTTTTGAAGAAAGCCAGAGGGAGTATAAAGACTTACGAAAAGGGCTTAAGGACGAAATAAAAAGAAGCTAAATTAACGCCTTCAAACAGCTTTCTGGTGATACAGACCAAAATCACTGAGGCGTCGCGTACAAGATCGTTATGTCTAAAATTTCTAAGCCTCTGCAACAAAAATGTCCCTTATTGCTTAAGGAAATTACTCGGAAACTATTTCTTCAGCGCAAAACAGTATATTTTCCGTCAAGGCCATGGAACCGTAACGAAAAAGATGAGGTAATTCATTACAGCCTCGAATATGATTGGAATTTGAAAAGCTCCCGATCCCGATGCCATCCCAAGCGTGGTTCTAAAGCTGGCTAACTATTGTTTGTACGAGTAATGAGGATGTGCGAAACCGGGAAAACCACCTGGCTTACATGGATCATATCGGCCAATATGCCTCTTGAACACCATAGCGAAGATTCTATAGAGAATTAGCCTGCATCATCTTCTTCTGTTCACTGAAAGCGACAACGGGTTATCCCAACGGCAGTATTGTTTCCTAACAAAGCGGTCAACCACAGCAGCAATAAAAAAGGCTGTGGAAACTGCAAAAGATGCAATCTCTGGCACGCGCTGGAAAGAAGGTAGTAAGAAAGACTGCGCCATAGTAACACTTGATGTCAAAAATGCGTTCAACACCGCGGACTGGGAATAGATTCTAGGACCGCTATGAAGCTAACCGTCCCGTCATACCTATTGAACAACATCCATAGCTACCTTATCGGACGGGTTCTTTGGTATGATAAGGAGGAAGGGAGAAAAACGCATGAAATAACAACAGAAGTGTCTCAAAGATCGGTACTTGGTCCGACGTAGTGCCTTGCTTACATTTCCCGACTGGCGTCAGTATAATTGGCTTCGCTGTTGACATTGTTGAGGAGAAAACGGAGGGGTTCAGCGCACACATGGTGCTGTAAGTTTCCATTTGATGCAGTTCTTGACAGGGCACGGTAATTATCGGAGCTACTTTAAGCGTTTCGGAACCGACATCTCACCTCTGTGTTCAGTGTGCCACTCCATTAAAATTTATAATCCTCCCGATCTTCTAGCCTATTCGAATTTCATGCAAAGTCATTTTATTTTTTAAACAAGTATTTTCCTAAAACATATTGCTATTAAATCATTCTCATCGAGTGCAACATAAGGGGAAAATCTTAACAAAATGATGTCAAAGAAAGCCACCGAACCATGTGACTTCCCGTAATCTGTGTGCCTTTGTTCTTTTACATTCGAATATATTTAATGGTGTAAATAATTACACAAAAATGTGAAGCGGAAATATTTGTCATTTGCGCATAATTAATTTGACATACGACAAAAGCAGCATTAAGTTTAATCACGCGCAAAAGTATTGTGCTGAGGTACACACATCCATATGCGCGTATATTTGTATGCGTGCAATGCATTAACCGTATAGCCTTCAAATTTTAATTAAACTCGCATTTGCCTGCCAACACTCGCCGTTTTACTTTTATACAAAGCAAAATTGATGGTAACGGCAAAGTGACAAGAGAAAGCCCTACAAAATTGGCTTTGTGCTGTGGCTTGGACAAAATGGTGGTGAAACGGGGTATTTCCGCTACTCGTGACACATTTCCGCATTGCGGCAGGCCAAGCATACACAGAGCCCGTAGTAGTATGTCGCACCTTTGGGCTAGCACACAAATGCACACGCGCACTCGCACGCGTGATAGGAAGCCTTACCTATGAGCGAGGAATACCTTCAAAGGTCAGAGCGAAATTAATGCGGCATTACGTGGCAAAGAAACAAAACAAAGACGTCTGTATAATGAGGCAGGGGGAAATGGCTGTTGTGCAAAAATAAAGCGAATATATGTATGCAAAGAAAATGAAAATTGTAAGTAAATAAAAAAGTTTGTGCGGGGGCGTATGAAGTCGCATTGGCGGGCACGTTTTTCACAGTAACAAACTTTTGACAGTTTTCCAAATTAATGTCTCTTTTGAGTTCAACAAAATCATAAACAGCATAACATGTAGCCAATAATGAGTTGTGGAATTGAGTGGAGGTTCCAAAAAGTTGAAAAATGAAATATAGAAAAGGGTGAAGCATAATGCAGTGAAGAGCATCCGAAACAAGCTGAATAGCTGAACCCTTCCCTTCCAAACTTTGGTAACTTCTTTGCTTTTCCAACATTCTCCTGGTAGCCTTTTTCTTTATAGTTTCTCATCTTGAAGATACAAAGTATCTTGTCCCTTCAGAAAATTGCCTCTAACCCAAGGCACATTGGGTGGGTAATAGCACCAGAGAAAAAACCGTAATTATAACCGTTAGTTTCAGATTTAATTCATTTGATGATAAGATTGTAATCGATCATAAAAGAACAGCTTCCATTATAACGCTTAAATATGATCGAAAAAAAATAAAAATCCGAAAAAACGATTATTTTTGAGCGAAAAAAAGTAAAAAGCGGAAGCTAGCGATCAAATTTGACCGAGAAAATAAAAATACAAATTTAACGATTACACTGGATCGCAATTTTTTTTTTTTGTTTTTTTGTTGTTCACCGGAGACCCCTACCCAAGTCCTATGTAGAATCGCTCGTTGATTCCGAAAGTAGAGATCTTTTTCTTGGGTTAAATTTTCTAGGTATGTGTTGCATTCTTGCCTGCACATATTTCATACAGAAAAAACCTAACGCTATTATTTTTTAAATCATTCGTGTTAAAGTCACTAATATTTTTTGCAGTTAAGAAGGTGTTGGTAGACAAAAGTTTACTACGATTTATACAAATGGCTTTTATAAGTATGCTTTAAAAAATAAAAATCAGTGACTGATTTTCATTTATGACTTTTATAAATAAAAATCTTCGATAACTGTTATCTAAGACATATAATTTAAAAATCAAAAATAACTGTTATTTGCAGATTATTTATATAAAAATCAAAAATAATTGTTATTTTCGATTTATAAAATCAAAGTCCGAAATAACGGTTATTTAAAGAGTAATTAAATAAAAAACAAAAAATAATTGTTAAAGAGCGATTTAAAAAAAAAAAGTTGTAACTGTTACGGTCTCTGATCCACCGATTTCTTTCATCGGTAGCTCGATTTTTTGTAACACAACAATCTTTAACGCAAATGAAAAACATTAAAACAGAATCTGTAATCTTTTTAAATTTTTTCATCAAACAAACTAAATATCTGTAATGAACAATTAATTCCTTAATAATTATTAGGGATGAATACGCGGTTTATGGTGAATTTTGTTATCTTTCATTTGCCTTATATCGTAAATATTCAGGTTGTTCAATCGCTTCGTACGATATACGCGATTAAGAGGAACCATTTTTTTTTTTTTTTCAATATAATAAAAATTAACTCGATTTTCGGTTGCCCATACGCCCTGTATAACCCCAATTCATTGCTAATATAAAAAGTTACTCATGCGCCATGTCGTTACTAGGAAAAATTTCAAATCTTTTACTTCATTTATTTGATTAAATCGAGTTAATGGTCTGAAATTTTAAGAATGAGCTATTGATTACGTTTTATTCAAACGGCCCAATATTTTATTAAATAAGTAACCCATACGCAACATAAATCCTAGGTCTGGTAAAAAACTGAGTGAAATTAGTAGTTCGCACACTGGAGCTTGAATAATTTATTTATTTTTTTTTTTTTTAGGAATTGTTTCTTCTATCAAAAACGAAATAGTTTCTTTCGTGATCTTCCATCCATCTCCCAATCACTTCGTACCGCCGCGGAAATGGTTGTTGACTATTACCAACCGCGCAGAAACAACTGGTATGACGAAGAATGCCGCACGGATGCTGCAGAAAAATACGCAGCATACAAAGCTACCTTGCAGCCAATGGCGAGGTGCGCGACAATTGAGTGATACCGGGAAAAAGAAGGGAAAAGAGAAGCCTTTTCAGGAGAAAGAAAGGAGAGGCAGAAAGGCGTGCGGAAATGCGACACGAAAATTCTAACAGAAAATATGGCAGCAATCAAATGATTTTAAGGCCGGGGTTAGCTCCTGCAAAGATGAAGATGGATGTCCGGAGTACACTTGAGAGGGAACGCTTTTGACTAACGATACGGGTGGCGAATTTGACGAAGGTGAACCCGAAGCCATGTACTGGGACGAAGTCCACGTCTCTCTACTCGACCAAGACGTGATGAGAACAGCAATAAGACTTGGGGGTGATGAATATATGCCCGAAGATTGGAATCTCAGTGTACTCTGTCCAATCCACAAGAAGGATGACCCCACCGTTTGCGGAATAAGCCTTCTTAATATTGCGTATGAAGTCCTGTCGACGATGTTGTGTGAAAGACTGAAACCGTTCACGAACCAACTGATTGGCTTCAGACCTGGTTAGTCTACCATTGACCAGATTTTCACAGCACGTCAAATCCTGGAGAAGACAATAGTTAAGCAAATCGACACAGGTCATCTTTTTGTTGATAAGCTGCGTTAATGACGCCATGTCTAAATTTGGGGTCCCCACATAACTACTACGGCTATCTAGAGTTACGTCGAGCACAACCTTCAGCGCCGTCCAAAATGGGAAGGACCTCTCAGCGCCGTTTGAGACCAAACGAGGTTTTAGATAAGGCAATTCACTCGCGTGCAACTTTTGCAACCTGATGCTGGAAGGCGTAATAAGAACTGCCTATCTGAATCGCAGCGGCACCATATATAGCAAAATAATGATGTTGCTTGCGTATGCAGATGATATCGACATCGTCGGGCTGAAATAAAAGGACATAACCGCAGCATTTTCCAGTTTAGAAAAAGAAGCTAAAGAGGTTGGTCTAGCGGTGAATGAAGACAAGACAAAGTACCTCCTGGCAATATATAAAGAGTCCAATAGTTCCGTCCTCTATATGGCGCAGAAAAGTGGACGATGTCGAACAAAGCTGAGAAGACTTTGGGTTCTTTCGCGAAAACTATTCTACACAAGATTTATGGCCCTGTTCGCGTGGGCGACGAGTACCGAAGGAGATGGAATAACGAACTGTATTTGGCTTTTTAACGACATGGATATAGTTAAGCGCACAAAAATACAGCGATTGCGCTAGCATGGATAACGACGCTCCGTTGAAAATATGCTTCGGCTACGCACCCAAGAATTGTAATCGGCGTTAGGCCACGAAGTAAACTAACCTCAACCGCTTAATAAACCGTCATAATCTTCTCGTCGTCAAGCGAAGTGAAATTTATCTAAATCTTTGCGAAAGCTGCCCTCTAAAAGTTATGAATGTGGCTACTGCAGTGGTAACAGATATTTCCGCACAATCGAATTGAATTGAATATTTGACAAAATGTTGCACGCTCTTATTGCACGAGAATTACATAAAATCCCGCTATTGTAGTTGGTGAGGGGCGGGCGGCAGTGTCAAATAAACAAGCGGCTGGCTGCTGGCAGCTGACAGCTGACAGTTGCAACTAAATGCGAGTTCTAAAATATTTGACACGTTGACTGATTGAGGGGAGGAACTCAAAAAAAAAAACAAAAGACAAAAACAGAAAGGAAAGAGTTCGATTGAGTGTGACATTGATTGAGTGAATGGCAGTGTGTTTGCGGAGAAAGGCGGAAATTATTTGCTTGGCATTGCGAATAAATATGATGCTTGAAGTGGGCTTGAAGTAAAGCGTGANAGACAAAAACAGAAAGGAAAGAGTTCGATTGAGTGTGACATTGATTGAGTGAATGGCAGTGTGTTTGCGGAGAAAGGCGGAAATTATTTGCTTGGCATTGCGAATAAATATGATGCTTGAAGTGGGCTTGAAGTA
>NW_016175179.1:0-10249 GCF_001687245.7 Rhagoletis zephyria
CAACTGCAATTAGGAAATACGTTCCTTGGAGGATTTGTTCCCGGACTACCACATTTGTATGTGGCGCTTTCTTGAATTCGATGCGAGTGAAAATTTCACAATGATGATTTTTTTTTTGCGTTGTACAATGAAAACATTTTCTGCTTTTCTTTTTTTTCAAACATACATAGTTCAAAGAATTAAAATTTGTTAGTTGCAACAATCTGGAACTATTCAGTAGGGAAATATTATGTCAGCCATTTTCTTCAATCTACTTGAACGAGAAGAAAAATTTTGACACAGATAAGGAGATTTTTAAAGAAATTTGTAACACAGCCCTTTCTAAACCAATTCTCCTGCAAAAACAAGACATTTGAATTGGGATGGTTTTCTTTTTTTAGCTTTACATTATTTCTGTTTCTAGGAAAAGTTCTTAAGAGCTGCATAATGATTTATGAAATTTCGATAAAAGGAAATTTCTTTTTCACTTCTTGTGCGTTATTTTATATGAATTTTAAGTTTCTCATGAGAGCAACAGACCTTCAAAAACCCTGCCTTTTGGTAAAATATACGCCATAATGCGCTGGACTCCTTTTTCTGGGACTACGTGAAAAGTATGGTTAGTACTTAATAAGTCCGAGACAATTCCAGTGTTGCCAGAGGAATAGTAGTGGGCATTTCATTTTCATACATAAATGCCATAGACAAAAAAAAAATGAAGTAAGAAAACCATTTCACAAATTTTGTTGTATTTTATTTATAAAAGAAATTATGCGGTCTTATTGAATCACCCTGTATGGGTATATGAATGTGAGTACCTATTGCGGTCAGCTTAATTTTGGTAACATAACCGCAAATACAAGAATCGACTACTCGTACAGCTTTAAGTTCTTGTAACCACAAGCTATGTAAAATTGTGGTAAAAGAAATGCCAAACAGAAGGATTTGCACATTCAAAAGTTGAGAAATACATATCAAGGAGGTTGTAAATATTTGTATATATGTATGTATTTAGATACTTTTGAGTGAATAGATTTTGTATTGAGGCTCAGAAAATTATATAAAATTTGTTTACACTTTTTTTGCCAATAGAGCTATCTCTAAAAAAAAAAATGTTTTTTATTCAAAAAAATTAAATTAAATTAAAGCTTTTGCATTATCTTGCTGACCACACACACATCGAGAGTGTGTAGCCAATCAGTTTGTCCCCACCCCTATTGTTCGACTGGCATTGAGTCGAAATTTCAATTTTGATGCTAATGACAGTGACGTTGATGTGATGTGATGCGGTTTAGGACGTCAATACAAACACGCCTGCACACTGCAACGCGCAGCAATTACACACACTCACACATACATAAATACATATGCACACAAATCCTTCCATATTGTTGCCCAAACAAAACCAAAAAAACTGCTTCAAATTTTCGGCTGGCACAGTTCTCAAATGGATGTTCTATCCTTTATAAGTGTGTGTGTGTTTGCACATGTCATATATATTGACGTTAATTTAGTGACACTCAGTGCAATGTAATGGCGACATAAATTAAAAATGCCACTCGATGTAATTGTTCGAAAGTGGTTGGCGCAAACGTACATAAATGCACAAACATATTCGGGGAAGAGTTCAAACAAGCTGAACATAGATAGTATTCGTAGGTTACGATGTGTTTGTCTGCTTGAAGTGATTGTGTTCGCAAATTGTTGGTATCGTTGTCGTTTATTGCATTTATTGTTGTGCATAATCCCCTAAAGGGCTGCTAACATTTGTATCCTTTGCACGATTTGCTAGTTTTGGGCAGTTTTTGTATTTGTTGATTTAGCATTTGGCTTCCAATTGACTTTCATACATTTAAACATGCATACACAGGAGCATTTTACGCTTTTCATAGCCTGTGCACATTTTCCTGCGTCCTCTGGCGATTTTGGTTTTACATAGATACATACATATTTGTTGCGTTTGCGTACAGCTTGAAATGCGTCAAATCGTCCTAGAACGTGGTGGCATGGCGTGCAAAATTAACAAAAATATATTTGTACTAAGCCTAATTAGTGCATCGGGCCGAGGTACTACCAATCTCAATTAGTTTCAACCATGAAAAAGGTTTGAAAGGCGTATTTCTAGCTATCTTTTGAGACAGCCAGGTGGCCAAAAGGGCCCTATCCAATAGGATGATCACTCCAGACTCGTCAAGTAGTTATTTGGTACTCTCGAACTCTTGGCAGCAAGGAGCACGGTACTATTGTGCTCGGTATTAGGACAATGAGGAATCGCAGCTACTTGTGGAGCTGGAACCGTTTCATGGAGTCATAATTGAAGCGTGGGTAAACTCAGAACGCAATAAGTACTAGGACGCTTTAGAGAGGCTAGATTTTTGAAGTGAACTTCTTCAGCGGCGGTTGGGTGGTTGGGAGTGAATTGGCATATTCAACGGAAATTGTGCAACGGAAATGGTTCGGACGGAAACATGTGCTTCTTGTGTGTACGCATATTCTATTAATTTAACACAAATTTGCTAAAAAAAAAGGTTAAAGAATAACACTTAGAAAAAGACCAATACAAGAATGAAAGTAAAGGTGACTACGCACATAGAAAAAGAAAAGGATAAAGGCAAAGATAAAAATAAAAACAAAAACGAAGATGCGTAAAGATAAAGGCAAAAATGAAGACCAAAGTAAATTTAAACACTTTACTTATATAAAGGCAAAAGTGAGGGAAAGTTTAAATTTAAGGTAATTATAGAGAAAAGGATATAGATAGAGACACAGAGACTCCATCTGGAACTATTTTGGGATTATCGGGACTTTTCGATATAATAATCGATATTTTTATCGGTTTTCTTATCGATTTCGCTGTCGATATTTTTGGAACTTGCCGATATAACAATCGATATTTTAATAGATTTTCTTATCGATATTTTCTCGTTTTTGTTATCGGCATTTTTAACGATTTTGTTATCAATATTTTTTATTGGTTTTTTTATTGATATTTTTATCGATTTTGTTATCGATATTCTCATCGATTTTATTATCGATTATTTATCAATTTTGTTATCGATTATTTATCATTTTTGTTATCGATATTTTTGTCGACATTTTTATCGATTTTTGTTATCGATTTTGTTATAGATTTTTTTACCGATTTCTTATCGATTTTGTTACCAATAGTATTATTGATTTTGCTACCGAAATGTTTATCGTATTTGTCATCGATTTAGTTGTCCATATTTTTATCGGTTTTGTTATCGATATTTTGTTGGATGTTACTATCGATTTTGCTTATTGGTTACTTAACCCGTCATAATCACTTGCGCTCTCACACACACCGGATTGAGCTAGTCGCAGGGATAGATAGATGTCGTTGTTTTGAAGAGAAGGACACATCAGAGGTTGAGACTGCAATATTTGGTCGTCGTCGTACACAACGACTGCTAGTATTTAGTATATTTTTTAGTTTGTTAAATAGTGCACATTTTTTGCTAGTAGTTGGAGTCGATGTTTGACCCTCGGAACGTACGTAGATCCAATACACTGGAAATAGCCAAGTACATAGTTTGATGAATATTTTTGGTTTCGTTGTGGGGACTGGCATTGAAATCCCCGAGCAGCACGATTTACATATCGTGCGTTCCAAGTGCCCGGAGAAGAGATTTTTGATCGCCTCAATTTGACAGCAATCGGCGGTGGAGCCTTTCTCCGACAACAAATCCTGCACCGAATTTTCGCTGCTTTACATGGCAGCTGTAGTAGACATCTCAAGGACCTAAAATTTACTTGCCTTGTCACGTTCAGCGCAATTCCTCGATGGCGGTGATATTAGCCTTAGTGTTCCCGAAAAGATCAAGCAGCCATCGATAAGCACCTTCCCCATTAAGGGGCCAGATATTTCAGGTGCGTGGCCTCAAATCATAGTCCACATTGTTAAACGCTGGCCGTGGCCATGACGTCCAAAACCTCAAATCAAACTTTTCTGAACATTTTCATTGGGAAGAGGGTTTTTACATAGCGTGTTCTAAACCCAGCGTAAAATAACCTGAATCTAAGGAAATTTTTGAGAATGGATATAGAGAGCAAACCGCTGCTTGAAGGCATGGGAACAGACGTCGGAGTGGCGCCACTAAAGCTACCTCTCTTTTCAACGGCATCCAAAGCGCCACACGGATATGTTACCGCATCTTGCATATAGGATGATCACGTTTCCCAGGCTGCACGAACTAGGACGGAAGAGTCGGGATTGAGTATAGCAGTGCGATTGTAACTGCATACCCAGAACCACGAAGTATGATTATAATTTCCTGCAGGGCGTGCATGAATTAAGACGAAATGAGTGTAAGTATTTTAAAATTGAAGGGCAATTGTTCTAGCTAATTACCACTGTAAAGTTTGCTTACTCCACCCTTTCTCAACTCATACTTATAAATTAACGGACGCATTGAATTGACCAATTAACACTTCCGATAATTAAAATTTAAACATTAAATTAAAGAAGCACCAGCGCTGCTCAAAAGATGCCTATTCTATTTATGGTTGTCATAAACTTGATACAAATTTCAATTGACTAAAAATAGTTGCAAGAGCTACATATGTACTTATTTTCACTTGCCGACATTCACTATCGCGTACCCGCGCACACTCAGTTAAAAAGTGCGAAATTCCAAGAAAACAAAAAAGGAAATATGAAAGCTACTACATACTTCACTCAATGTCATTCTTATGTCGTCATTAGAACACAGCACGGCACTACATATGAGTAACTAAATAACAACAACGATGCAGCGCAGAGGAACCACAAGATGGATGGCATAGGAAAGTGTTAGAAGTTGCAAGTGCCACATTAGCATATGGCCGCGGACCACTATTGATGGCACATTTAAAAGCTATGCGGTTTTACGTCTGTGTGTGTGTGGGTGTGTGTGTGTGTGTGGGCATGCATGCGTTTGTGTGTGCATTTGCGATGTTGCGGTTGCTTGGCAGTGGGCTGCCATTAATGTCAGCTGCTTGAAGTCTGTCAGCTTTTCCGCAGCCACTGAGGCAGATGCTGAGTTAGTGGCGCTACGTCAATTTGACACACTCACATAGTTACATGCATATACATATACTTATGTATGTACTTACACTCATGTGAAAATGCTCTCAGTTGCGTTGTTTAAGAAGTTGCTGTCACTTTTTGACTTTTCCATTTCAATGTGAATTACAAATTAAACACTAATTAGTTCGTATTAGTTTCTAAGGAGTTTTGTTTTTGTGTCACTAGATATGTTGGTGAAATATTTGTTGTATGTATATTAGGGCAGGTCAAATTTTTGAAGTGAAACTTCTTTAGCGGCGGTTGGTTGGTTGGGAGTAAATTGGCAAATTCAACGGAAATTGCACACGGAAATGGTTGGGACGAAAACAAGTGTTTCTTAAGTGTATGCACATTGGATTAATTTAACAAAAACTTTCTAATAAAAGGCTAATGATTAACACTTAGAAAAAGACCAATACAAAAATGAAAGTAAATGTGAGTTCGTACATAGATAAAGAAAAGGATAAAGGCAAAGATAAATGAAAAAAAAACCAAGATGGGCAAAGATAACAGCAAAAATGAAGACCACGGTAAATTTAAAGACCTTAGGTACTTTTATAAGGGCAAAGCTGAAAGGAAATATGTAGATGAAGAAAATTAGAAACATAAGAGTAAAACCAATGATAAATATAAAGAAAAAAGTCAGCATGAGGATACCGATAAAAGTAAAGATGAAGATAGAAGAAGAAAGATTAAAATAAATGTAATTATAGAGAAAAGGATATAGATAGAGACACAGAGACTGAATCTGGAAACTATTTTTGGATTGTAGATATTTTCGGGATTCTCGGGACTTATCGATATAATATCGATTCTTATTATTTTTGTCGGTTTTGTTATCGATATTTTTATCGATTTTGTTATCGATATTTTTATCGATTCTGCTATCGATATTTTCAGAACTTGTCGATATAATGATCGATATATTTATCGATTTTTTTACTGATTTCTAATCAATATTTTAAACGATTNAATAGGTATAGATTTTGTTATCGATTAATCATCGATTTTGTTACCTATTAATTATCGATTTTTTTTATCAATATTTCTATCGACTTTGTTATCGATATTTTTATCGATGTTGTTACCGATTTGGTTATCGAGTGCGTTATCGATATTGCTATCGATTATTTATCGATTTCGATTTTGTTATCGATTATTTATCAATTTTTTAATCGATATTTTTATCGAATTTATTATCGATTATTTATCGATTTTGTTATCGATATTTTCTTTGATTTGTTATCGATTATTTATCGATTTTGTTATCGATATAATAATAGTATAACCAATTTTGCCATCGAAATTTTCATTGAATTTTTCATCTTTTTATTATCGATATTTTTATCGGTTTTGTTATCGATATCGAAACCTATTTTCGCAATTTGGCAAAGTCCAAATTGATTTTAGAGCCATGGTTTCTTCGGCAAAATAGCTTAGAATTACAAGTAGAATCCTTCAGTTTTAGACCCACATAGTCGAAAAAAACTCCAATACAAATCGACCCGCCCTAATGTAAACATATTCATTTAACTGACGTAGCTTTTAGCACTTCTGCTCAATTGCCATGGTGGTTTTGCCATGTTAACTGTAGCTGACACCAACAATTATTCACACAAGTTGCGATATTCGTGTTAATTTCGAAGTTCGGTCGAGAATTTCACAAATGTTGTGCATACAAAAGTGTCTATGTTGCGTTGACTTTCATTAATTACTATGGTAATAAACTTGTCAGCGATGCTAATTGTAATTTGGTGAAAATTTTCTAAATTGTTCATTCAATTATGAAACGAATGACATTTGACGGCTTCCTAATGTTGACTTCGCGGGCGTAGTATTTTAAATGGGTCAATAGGTTCACAATAGGGGAAAGCCTAGCGAGTAGCAAATAAAAAATAAATTAATTCACTGGCAAAGAAAACTAATATACAGTTACACTTTTTAAGTGTTGGATTGCGCCAGCTGAATTATTGGAATCAATGAGTCACTTCGAACGACTTACCCTTCTCCCCTTACTATTACTCAGCTTAATGTGCAGCATATTGTTTGCCCTTACCCGTTCCTAAGTTAGACTAAAAGCATAGACTGACGGCAGCTTCGATCCGGATCAACTCGTTAACTAGGAATTATCAAGGGAATCACCTGCAGTTGATCCAGTTTAAGTCTTGCGGAAAATTCTCAAAATTAAAGCGAATCAGGGGAATTTTCGATAACAACCAATACGCCCTCATGGAAGCTCTAGGTGATATGCAGGTGAGACTCATTAAGGTAAATCTCTTTGCGACTGCCTCTAGAACCGCAGGAGATCAAGCCTCAGCCTTACAAGGGCTGGACATTCTTAATTAATGCATTTCGTAGCCTTCTCATTCGTTCCACATCTCCTGCACATCTTAATAAACGTGGTGTCTTGTTAGTTCTCTAACTAAAAAAGTCAAGAATTTTCTCTATTCAAAGATCAAATAAACCTTATTGTACCAAACTACACAAATAGTTCTTGACACCCCGCAGCTTTTAGGGTTAGTCTGCTTTTGCTCCCCCCTGGAACGTGTATAGGTGGTGCTCTTAGTTCATTGCTTGTAGCGAACTCGGGCCTTAGGACACTCTAAAAATTCTTGAGGAAGTAATGTCCGATGGTTTTTATATCAGCCCGATTGTCCATATAGACCTTTATAAGCCTAAACCTATATGAAAAATTGCACAATAATCCTATGGCTTATCAGATATACTAATTTCAAATTCGACACACTAAACTAAAAAGAATTATCGGTATTTTTTGCATTTTTATTTTAGGTAAATAATTACATAATACATAATAATAATGGCTTACAACCATGCAGAGGTGGTAATAGTTGATTACCATTGGCCACAGTGCCCACCCACTACTTCTTGGTCCAATAAATATTTTTTTTATGAATACATGCAAACATACTGGTCTCCACTCTAAAAAATACCGTTGTCTTTTTTTTTACCTCTGCAAGGTTATATTCCTGAAGGTAACTCTTAAAAACCGGTAATCCCAAATATCATCGAAGGAACTAAAGTGTGTAACACTAATGAATCCAAACTGGACGATGAAAATTTCGGAGCTGGCATTTTAGCGCCTAGATTTCTGCAAAGTACACATGACCAGCCATATTCCAGACGGAAACTTTTACAATTGAAATCTGTGATCGTGAATTTCTTCGTCGAAGGACAAACCGGGTCGCATAACCATCATATCGGACAGCCTTTGACTCATGCAAAATGATGCCAAGCCTATTAGACAGCTGTAGGAGTGTACAAGATAGACTAAGCAAACGCTATAAGATTAGCTTGAGGTGAGTTCCAGATCGGGAGGGCTTTCAGAGCAACGAATGGGTTAATTTTATCTAGGTAGGCCACTCAGGTTGAAACGTACTAGCGTAAGCCAGACGGTACAAGGCACCCGAGGATGTTTATAATTCCCTCTCGTAGATGTTCTGAGCGTCTGTTTCATCTAAGCTGGGAGGGTCTTAGGACTATTGCTGTATACCTGATAGGATACTGCTAACAATGGTACAGTCTTTGTAAAATGTTACTTTCTGAAAAGATGAGCTGCAAGTTTTATGGGCTCGCTACTTCATCATTGCGAAAGTGAACATCATGTCCAACCAGAATCTGGAACATATCATCCCCAAAGTGCCTAACTTTATAACTATATAGTCTTAGGCCTCCGAAGGTTTGATAAAATAGATCTAGCTAGTGTTAATAGGGTACATTTATACCACGGCGTCTGCAATTTTCATTTCATTCAAATTTAGTAATCTGCTAATGTTTGTACGCACTAGACGTAAGCTCATATTAAACAAGTACGACAACAAAATCTATGCTCTATTCATTGACTGACATAAACAATTTTCGTTGCGTCCAGGTGCAATGATTCACTTAAAATATAATAATTTCCATAAATGATAGAGTTTTGTGTAAACGTCTGTATATAGTCTGTATATATGTATGTAAATATGATTAATAGTGCGCTCGTGCAGTTCATTCATGCAAAACAACTTCATAAATAGCTAGAAATTTGCAAATCAATATCCATATAAATGCATACGTCGACTACTTATTTGCATAGCTAGCATACCAACAAATCAGCATCATGCAAACTGCCTGCAGCCGCTGAATAATCGATGAAATACTAAGTAAGAATTGAACTGATTTGCATTACAATAAACAAATGCAGCACATTGTTTTTGTTATTGTTAATATTGCTGCAACAATCAATGTTCAATATCGGCAGAGAGAAATTATTGTCAATGCTGTCGCGCTGCGGCTGTGGCTACGGCTGCTGTTATGTATAGCCGTTGTCAGAGAAACGAAAGCAGACAGCAAAACGCAGACTTTACTTGAATTCATATGGCTCAGGTACATATGTATATGGGGTGTTCCATATAGGGTTGCCAACATTTTCGAAAAAATTTATAGTACTTTTTCAAAAAAATTGGAAAAGATGTAGTACACTTCGTATATATTTAGCATTTTATTTGAAAAAAAAGTAAAAACGTTTTTTAAGTGATGTAAAAAGTTCTTCCTGTGAATGTCGAAGTTGTTGCAATACAGAGTGGAAATGAAATAATTTTAATTTAATTTTTTAATTTTTTCTCAGTGTTTTTAAAAATATGTTACCTTTTTTGATTATAAGCTCACAATGACCTTTTACTCTAAAGAATATTTCATTTAATATTTTTATTTCAGTATAAAGGTCACCATTTGAAAAAAAATTACACATGCACACATCAAAATTCTCTATGAAAAGAAATATTAAAAAAAAACAATTTTTTTGCACTCTACAATAAATTGAGTTATGAATTTTTTACACCGAGTTGAGTAAAATGAGTACATTACAAATTTACAAATTTTAATTTTTTTTTTTTTTTGAATTTTATTGAGTATGCAGTTTTGTAGTCCATTAAATTTGAGTACATATAATAAAGTCCATTTTGGTATGGAACACACCATATACATACGTATGTGCATATGTTTACGAATAGACCCGCCACAAGCAAAAATGCAAAGAATGAATAGAAATATCAACTGGGAAATTACTGAAATCAAATACATACATACTAAATAATAAATAATGCACTGTTAAGCTCAGCAGCACAGTTACTGGCAGCTTGTAAATTAATATGCAACAGGTAGCTTCAGCGTTGACAGCCAACGTGCAGAAACAAGAAAATAACG
>NW_016175180.1:0-10249 GCF_001687245.7 Rhagoletis zephyria
GTGTGGTGGAGCAATCACGTTCCATAAAATGTGAGAATAAATTTACTTGCATGTATATGCTTGTGCATGTAAGAAAATAAAAAAAAGTAGATGCAATTTGCTATAAGGGAAAATTAAAAACGTTACAGACATCGTCGCTGGCGCAGGCAAGCTGGCAGGATATGGTAAATGCTCGTGGCCGACAGGCAACGCACACGCACGTTGGAACTTGGTCGTTTCGCTGAGCGGCTCAATTCGAGGTGGCTTAATTTTTTTTATCGAAATATTAATTAATTTTAGAGGAACTGAATGAGCGATGCTCAATTTTCTTACATTTTGTTATTTTTTAATTAAGGAATTTTAAAAGGTATGAAAAAATGTGCCAATAGTGGGTTTGAACATATCGTTGGCTTAGTTCGCAAGCGTGCTAAGTCCATCTTTTTTTATTTTTCAGGAGGGACAAAAAACCGTCTAACTTTTTTTGTTTTCAATATTTTTCTAATCTGTAAATGCAGTTTTATTCCTTAGTTCGTCTTGTTTTAGTACCAATAATCGGCCAATTTCCAAATAAAGCTNTTGGTGAATGGGCTACTGAGATACAGCATTTCATAATAGGTGGGCGGGGTCACGCCCATTTTCCAAAAATAATAATAATATCTTTTACAAAAATTCTACTTCACATACTAATTTTGTACAATTTGCATCCAATATTTACTGAAATATCGTAGTTTTTGCATTTTTAGAAAATACCTTTATATCGGAAATGGGCGTGGTTACATTCCGATTCGCCCATTTTTAATACCAACTTACCTTGGAAAAAGGGCAACCTACATAACAAATTTCGTTGAGATATCTCGAGTTATCGTGTACACGGACAGACGTGTATATATATTTATTTTTGGATTTTTTTGGACTTAGCACATTTGCGTACCAATGCATAACAACAAGTAAAAACGACATTAAGGTAATTTTCTTTTTTGGTAATGATGTATTTTCAGTTATGCATCAAAATCTCAATTTACATAAAAAGTGGACTTAGCACTTTTGCGAACTAAGCCAACGATATGCAAAATTATGCTCATATAAATCTTAAAATTTATTTATTATTTCAAGCCCTAACCGCCCAAAACCGTAAGCGCAATTTTTTGTAGTTTTCTTTTTGATGCTGAAATACTCTTAGAGAATGCGGA
This sequence comes from Rhagoletis zephyria, assembly GCF_001687245.7. Classification (NCBI taxonomy): domain Eukaryota; kingdom Metazoa; phylum Arthropoda; class Insecta; order Diptera; family Tephritidae; genus Rhagoletis; species Rhagoletis zephyria. Next base: position 1,170 of record NW_016175180.1, read on the forward strand.
AGAAAAAAATATACAGAATATACATATAAGTATGTATATACATTAATATTTTACTGGAATAATCAAAAAACTTCCTTAGCAAAAGTCTCATGGTTTCCGGAGAACTTTGATTTACTGATATGAGGGTGGTACGTTTGGGTGAGAACTGACATCTTGTGGATAAGTACTAGAACAGGGCACTTGAGGCCAATGAACTTTGGAACAAGCGATTTTTTTTTCGATCGGTATATCATAATTTAAGGTTCGACTATAAATGCCGAAGATATGAGAAAAATGTAAACAGGCCACCCCTACGTTCTAAGTTACCTTTTACGAAATTGCCTTGCCAAAATACATTCAACACAGGGGTACACGGCAAAGAACACAAAAACTCGCATCTTTCAGAAATATAATACTAAAGTGATAGTGGTCTAAAAGTGTTGTTGGGTTATTTTCGAATAAGTTTACCTCGGCGAGATGAGCTTTTATTCCAATACCTTCGCTATTTTATTCTCACTGATCAACTTATTCCTCTTCATCGCGTGAAATGTTTGCAATTCAAGCCAATTGACGAATGCATAATATTCGGATTAACGTTCTTTTTTTTTTATTTCTCGTTATGTAAATATCTTTACGCTTCGCTTTTGAAAAATGCATAAGAAATTTAATAAAATACAAAAAAAAAAATAAGCTTAAATGTCATTTATTTTCACACTTAGTGGTAAAGCGTTAAGCGCGTTGATGTGAGGGGATTATGCGCGCCCGCCATAAATTTCATAGGAAAAATTAAATAAATCATTTTTCAAAAGCAGCGACGCAGCAATAAAGCATATAAAATTTATCTGCGAAAATTTGCTGCGATGGTGAACTGTTGTGACCAGATAAGTCGTGCACTTGCCACACAAACATATATATGTAAGTATGTATGTATGTATGTAAAATGTGAATATACTCGTACATATCCAGCAGTAATTCAGATTGAACCTAGGTTAGCCCTTAGATAGTATCTATTGTTACCAGTACTAGTTCTTCATTATTCCCCTCTTAACGGTTTCACCTCTAATATTTTGACATTGGCTTGCCATTCGAAAAGGATAGGTCACCTCAACAACTGACCGTAAGATAGTCCTCTTGTGGTTAATTGCCCTTTATTATCCGGGTTTGGAAATAGCAAAATAGAAATATTTGAACTTTAATTGCTTTTCTTGTAAAAATTCATACTAAAACTTCTTTATTTAAAAAATACTAATAGCTAAAGCAAATAAATGAGATATTGAAAACTAAAAATAAGTCATCTAACTTTAAATATTCGTACTCTTACAAAGAAAGAGGTTAAAGAATTCATCAAACCCTGCCTTATCTATAATAATCGTAAGAAAGTAAGTATGAATACTGAAATTTGTTCCCTAATAGTGAAATTTGCATTTTTCTACCTCTAGACTGGTTCCTTAGCTTTTGGTCGAAAGCTAACACTTTCGATGCAAATTTAACCGATTAAATTTTCGGAAAACTTACCACTTTGTTACTGCAGGTTATGTACATATGTACATTAGGGTGGTAAAAAAAAAGCGCATGTGTAAAAAATAAAGCCCGAATTTTAATGCATCGGAATGATAGAATTATTCTACATCGAAAATATTTATCTCCGTTTTGTTGAAACGTTAAAATTTTTAGAGGTCGTTCAAAATTTTCAATGTATTTTATATGGGAAAAAGCTATTTTTCGTAGAAATGGTGTAGAATTCTTGAGAATGAATATTTTTTAATCGGCAACTTTTTTTGCCTTCAGAAGACTCTAAAAAATAATACCCAAATTGTTTATTTAACCATTTTTTAATAATAACGATTTTTTATGCATTCCTCCATTGCATTTTTTGGGGTTTTTGTGGTACCCATAATATATTGTAGTTGTTATTAAAAATTGGTTGGAAAAATAGCTGGAAATTATTCGCCATTTACAGAAAATTTCACCTTCTTTCGGGCCATCCTAATGTACATATGTACATAAGTATGAGTAAATAAGCTCACAGGCATGCCATGGCGTATGAGCAACATTTAAAGCGTCCATTCATTCATACATAGCCCAACTTTGCAGTGAATATCCAACGATTGTTAACTATTTAAACGCACATACATATGCAGGAGATTATTTTAAATGGAGCTTTGTGAAGAATTCCTGCGTATATTAAATACTTTATTATTTTGTTATTTAAAGTTTCACTTGAATTTTAGATGCCCTATAACAACTACGGGCGTCGAACGGCTTTTTCGGCTACTGTTATGTATGAATGGCAGCCATCATTTGTAAACAGTTTGTGGCAGCTTATGAGAGTGTAAAAATTCTGTCAAATTTAAGACTAAAGAGCGAAATACACCACACAAGCGGTTTGACAAACCAAGCGAAATTTCCCTTTGCTTCAAGCCATTTGTGCTGTGTATGGGGGTGTTTGAAGGTTTGACGGCGGTTTGTCAAACCTTCAAACACCCCCATACACAGCACAAATGGCTTGAAGCAAAGGCAAATTTCGCTTGGTTTGTCAAACCGCTTGTGTGGTGTATTTCGCTCTTAAGACTACGTGCTCGAGTTTGTACGTTGAATTAAAATTTGCGTATACGACAAGGGACCATACACACAAATAGTTATGTAAACATATTTTTGTGCTTTTTGTTTGCCAGCCACCTAGGTCATGTAGGCGTGTAAAGTAATTGCTTTTTTTACCTAGGCTGTATGTGTGTACAAACAATTGTTTTGACTGCCAGTACCTAAAAATTATTTATGAACTCAAACGGAAATTCAGAGGACTAAGAGAGGATAACTAAAGTGCCAAAATGGAAAAGAGTATTAAAGTAAAGCATCAAGGGTAGAAGGAAGGAAAAGGATAAAAGAATAAAAAAAAAAAATAAAAAATTGCCTGAAAGTATTAAGTATACATTTTTAAAAATTTTACGTTTGCAAAAAAGGTGCAAGGAGCTAAAGGAGAGATATTGCAGTTAAGAAAAAAATATCTTAAATTAATAAATAAGAACCGCATATTTTCGAGAAGAAAGTGTATTCAATCAAGACCGTTAAACTGATTTTGACACACATTTTTTTTTCAATAGCACAATTTTCCAGTATTTTCTTATTGTTAGACGAAAAAAATAATTTACTTGCCACCAAGTCAAGGTGCAGGGATTGTATTTTCAGGGATAGCAGTTGAGAGTTCTAGCTTTAATCTGAGCCTAGGTTTGTATCACCTTTACTTTCTCTGCTTGAGCTTCTCAAATACATTGCAAAAATTGGATTTTTTGACAACTTGACCCCGTTTTTCTCAATGTCTGGAGTTGATGGAAACTTTATACATCCTAAGCGTTTCGCAGAAATTCTCTTCACATTTGTGATGCTCATTTTCGTGTTAAAATACAAAATTGAGCCGCCTACTGCTTTACGTCGCTTTAGAATTTTTTGTTTTACATTGCTTGGAGCAAGATTCGAACCTGAGTTCTATCTGGTGGTAATACCTGCGTCAAACTGCTTGGCTAGAGCGGCTGAAGTTTGATAAAGGAGGAATTAAACCTAAAGAGGGAATGTGCAACAATTAAACTTAATGTACTTCTGCTGAAATATTTTTTATTTTCGCATAAATTTCTTTCGTTCTTTTTCGACGGACTTTAAAAAAGTATTTCATAAAAAAACACTGTTTTAAAATTAACCAAAAGCGAAAATTACAAAGTAAAAACTTTCTGCTACGTAAATTTATTTATGATTCTCACTCCTTTAAAGATTATTGCCATTGAGAACTTAAACTATTAACAATTCCTTACCCTTCAGTTCTAAGTTACCTTATGAAATCGACACGAATCGAGAGCCACAAAAGTGTGTTTTTACTCGGTTGAATAAACATTCAGAAAACTATATACTTACATATAGTTCTCATGAATGGAACACATGCAAATCTATCGAAGTGGAAAGCAAATATATAAAATTTTTCTCTTGCAGGCAACGAAAAGGAGCCAATGAGTATTTTTGTGGCCACAGTGCAACTAAATTTGTCGGCAAGATGAAAAACGAGATTTTTTTTTTTTTTGAAACAGTTAAAAGGAGTAGAGATGAAAACACACATTTTTAGGCAACTTACTGGTGTTTGCCATGCTTTGAGGGGGCACACTTTACACACATACATATACATATACTATGTACACCAGCATAGAAATTGGGATTTACACAGCGCCATTTTTTATTGCAGTTTACTTCAAAGCTTATTCACCATTTACGGAGGAGTTCACCGCTCACCGAAAGCACTCAGCTACAAAAGTACAGGTTAGGCGGATTACTAAACTTACACAATTTTGTGGATTTTTTGTAGTAGCACTTAGAGCTTGCATACTGAGCTGAAATCAAAGAGGAGCTTACCAATACCACGCACTTTTCTGAATGCTGCTTTTCAAGCCAGTAAGTTCTACTGATGTTATAAAAGTAATAAAAGCAGTTCTTATACAAGTTAGGGAGAAGTGAATGCCTGTTTTGTGCTTTTATAGCTTTGGTAAATTGTTGTTTTGGTTTTTAAAATTTTAAAAATATTTTTATGAATATGGAGTTGCTGCAGAGTTTTTTTGTAACCATGGAAAAAAGAGTTTACACAAAAAAAAAAAAAAAATATATATATAGAACAAACAGAAAAAAGCCGATTAATTCGGAAATGGTAATCTACTTATATGAACTAAAATTCGTGTTGCTTCTGTTAAAAAATTGCTCCTTTAGTTATTACACTAACGCTGGTATAACACTTGCCGCTCATACATACTTATTACAAATTGCTAATGCGATATCAAATTTTATGACCAAATAAGGAAAATGCAACGCATAAAAGTCCAATAGTCGAAGCCATAATTACTTACATCTTTAAATTAGAACTGTTGTTTTCAATAATGCTTACCTGGAATGAGAGAGAAAAGGAAATGTTAAGTTTCGTTCAACCGGATTCAAGAAAATAATAGTGAAACAGCGCAAAATGTATGCAATAACTTATAACTACTACTTGAAAATCTATAACTTTTGCGGTTTTGATTTCTAAATTCGTTTAAATATCCGCTAATATTCGCTTATTATTTGTTTCTTTAGGATTGATGAAATAATTCCTAATTTAATTGTTGCAATTTTAAAATAATCGCTATTAAGGAACTCTACATAACTCAAACTTAGTAATCATTCGATATTACTTTGATGTGGAGACTTTTACTTGATTCTGGTATAAATATTTTTCATTATTTTTGATGGTTGAAAAACACTTTGCTTTCGCTATAAATTTTCTTAAAGAAATAAATAAACGAGCATTTCTTTCTTGAAGGCTGCAAACTGCAAATTTAAAAATTTTGATAGCAGAAAATTTCTTTTCCATTTCTTGTATGTCATTTTATAAGAATTTTTCATTTTTCTTCAGAGCTGGAAACAGCCCTCCAAAAAAGAAAAGGCTATGTATGTATGAATACTAATTTATTGCCAACATACTTCTGGGCTAAAGGTGTGGGTAGTGGGAAGTGGTTAGGTAAAAAGGATTATGACAAATATTTTCAAAACTAATTTCTGAAAGCAGTGGGCAATTGCTCAATTCAAAGCTAATTTTAAGGTTGATACAGGCGTTTGTTTAGGTTCACACATATGTACAGGCAATATTAAGTCAACCACACAAACACAAATTTAGTTCGAACTAAAATGAATAAGTTCAGAGGTAAAATTTCTACAAATATTGGCAACAAAATCGTCACAAGCCACCATCACAATTTCAACTTTTTCCCTCTTTTGCCAGAAATCTAACTACATATTCTGACTTTAAAATTGTTTGCGATGCTTATCCTTAAATTCAATTTTCATTATCCTTTTTAGCAGTGCAATAAATTCTACATCAACTTAGAAGGAAGAAGAAAAAGACGTAACTACAAATGACATTACCAACAGTAATGCACATTTTATCGCTCTGAACAATTCACTCTTGCGCTCGCTCCCTCACATCCACCTACACACAGACAGCTGTGAGTTTTTGCCGGTCGCAGCATTCTCTAGATTTATTTTATACAATGTACTGATATGGCAGCTAGTTACACTCATGTGGGTAATATACACACACACATGCATATGTATGTATGTACATGGTTGCATTGTTAAGACAGATTAGAAGAAGATGAACATAGAAATAACAAATGCAGCACAAAAATAATGCAAAAAAGTATTTTAGGGATCCTTTTGCAAAACGCTTGCCAGCTGCAGATGGCAAGGGCAATGAGGGAAAGAGCAACATCAGCAAAGCAAAGCGAAACGATTGGCTTAGATATTGAATGAGTGAAGATCTAGGCAAGGATATGTAGTACAACAACCGATTGGTCAATTTGTTTGCTGCTGCTGCTGTTGCTGTTGCTGATGGTCTGCTGCACTGGTGTGCGAAGGCGCTCATGCGAAAGGACGCAGCTGCGAAAGGACGAAGGGCTGGCCAACGTAATTCAAGCTCATGCAAGTGACATTTAATAGAGCGCTTCATTTGGATTTGGAAACATGTAAGCGCGTGTAGGTGTGCGCAGTTTTGTAGCAGTGTAGATGTATGTACATACGCTTGTTATTAGCCGTTTTTGCTGGCCCGAACTTACTTAGGGTTGTTCGACTTTACTAGAAAGTCGACTTTTGACTTTTCGATCGACTCTATACAGTGGACTTTAAAAGTCGGCCGATTGACGAAGAAAAGTACTGAGCGTTTAACTCATATATTAGATATAAATATAAGGGTCCGAATAGGCCACACATATCATGATTTAATAGTGGTAACAGTCTGTAAGTTAGTGAAATTCAATGCTAGGTAAAAAAAAAACAGACACTAAAAGATTTTTAAAAATTTTGAAAATAGTTTTTAAAAGTTTACATTTTAAATAATTAAAATATTTTTGAATTTTCACCAAAAAAAAAAAATCTTAAAATTTCTTGAATCGATATTTCGTAATTACAGACAACTTTTTGAAAATATTGCCTTTCCAATGCAATATAAGTGGCGAGTATTTGTTAGAAATTTAAGTGCCACTTTATAAACATGGGAATTTTCCCTTTAAAGTAGCCCTAAAGCTACCAGCTAGAGCAGCAACATTTTGATCGGTGTATGAAAAATTTGTACCTTACGGAGTGTCTATATAAACTTACATAAACTCATGGAGAAAAACTTTATGCCATGAAATTCTTAAACTATGTATATCTTACCTCATTATTAACTGAAAATTGTGGAGACAAACGATTAACAAATTCGAGGAATTTGTTTTCGTATAATAATATTATGCGCTGCTCTTAAATGATTTGACAATTTGACTGTTATTAAAATTTATTTCTCTACCACACTATTCACATTTCACTTAAGTTTTATTGGCAATTTCTTATTAAATACGACCAAGTAGCACTCCGTGCCATTGTTAGAAGGTCAGTTTTAATTACAGAGATGATGATGAGGAGTGAAAAGTCGATTTTGGTCGAAAGTCGAAGCCGACTTTGCCATCCCTAATTGTACTACAGTGAACTGGCATGGATGGCACTAACACAATGACCAAGAAAGCTTCGGAACATAATTATGGCAGATTTACTTCTAAAACATAACCTCAGATTGACCATTTTTGAACAAGAAACTCATCGCCGCTTTAATGGCATGCAACAATCCTCGCATTACTAAGAACCCAAAAAAACCTTTAGACACAGTTAGACCAGATAGTGTAGACTGGAGTTATTCCTGCTTATGTAACTTATTGGCCTCTCTGGCATCAATGTAATGTTTGGGCTACTTGAACAGCAAATCTGATGTACTTTTACCATACCCTGATCTAGCCTAACTGATAGCTTTTAGGAAAGCGTGTCAAAACAGCCTTGTCAAAAGACAAGCCGCCTCATTTATTCCAGCTCCAGCTCCAGCTGGAACACAAACATATTCGGGATCGAAGATATCGTATTCTTTTATGCTATGCTACGGGCATGAGCAATCCGCAGAAACACATCAGTGTGTAGAGTAGAGGTACCTTGTACCAAGAGATGAGTCTTCAGGATTGTGGAGAGACTATTAAAGGAGATCGAATGAGAATGAAGCAGACGAAAGAAATGGTAGGGTTTAGAGAAGTGCTCTCCGAAAAAGAAGTGGATAATATTTTTGGATTGATAAATGAAAAATACAAGCTTATTTACGTAACACGCAATTTCCTCAATAATTGTCAAAATAATTTTGGCAAGCAATTTCCTCATTTGATGTAATTCCTATAAAAATTAAATAAAAAAATTAACAACTTTCCAGGGAAAATGACGTCCGGGCTCTTTACTATGGCTATGGACATACATATGTATATGGTTGAAATTTTCTCAAACACTAAAAGTTTTCCTAAGAACTGCAACTTATAAACCATTTCTTAATTTTCTCCAAGCAATGGCTGTAAGCACACTATTGCACTGCAACAGCATAAGATTTGCTTAAATCAATAAATAACAAAGCATGTGAAAGTATTTGTAACTCTCCACTACATTTGAAATTATCTGATAATGATTTCAAGGGAACATCCTGAACAGACACACAGAGAGCCCAATGTCCAAGTCATCTGTGTGTAGTGCTATTCAATTACTAAGCATAATTGTTGTTTCTGTGGTGGTATTACGGAGTGAAAATGGATTTTATTTTTATGAAACGGTAAGAAATTTCTTATGCATTTTAAGTCTGCTACGCTGCTCAGACCCAACACAGACACGGCCGGTATTTAATGACTCACCTTGCCAAAACACTATTTTTGTATGTATATGCATAGAGCATTTTCAATTCTCCAACGCGTATTTGAATGCTCTGATTATGTTTGCATAGACACACATTTGCATCTGAGATAGAACGTTATTTAGTACTCAACTTCCTACCCTTCCCATTTATTCGCACATGTACACATATGCATATATACTATACATTTGTATGTATGTATGTATTTATGATTCTCTGTAATTTCGTTGGCATTGCTTGCTATGAGTATTCTTATTAGAAGGTTGTGCACAAATTCAATGCTTTAGAAAAGAAATGAAATGAAAAAAAAAGCTGGTAAAATAGGAAATGCTTGTCTGACCATACTCTGCAC
>NW_016175181.1:0-10248 GCF_001687245.7 Rhagoletis zephyria
ATTTTATTTTATTTTATTTTATTTTATTTTATTTTATTTTATTTTATTTTATTTTATTTTATTTTATTTTATTTTATTTGATTTTATTTTATTTTGTTTCACGTCTTGCGTCTAACGTTTTTCATCGTTTACTTTCTTTTCAGTTCTCTTTTAATAATTTCCTAGCCCTAGTCCTAGTCCTCGCCCTTTTTTGCCTTTTCCTTTCACTTCCAGCCCAGTTTTTTCATATCATTATTCCCTCTTCGTTTTCATCTGTTTTAAGGTATTTATTAGCATTTGCCTTTTACCTTTCCTTTGTCGATTTCAATTCCATTTGATTTTTTTAATAAATTTATACTTTCATTTCCATCCTTGTCTTCATACTCATCTTCATGCTTTTCCTAAACTTCATCCGCATCACTATTTCCAATTATGCCTTCATCGCCAGCATCATCCTTCGTAAGTTGCGTCGCACTCTACACAACTACATTATTTCCATTTCTGTTTCTTCTTGTCGCTAAAGGGACATGCAAACAATTCCATTTCACTTTTACTATATCAACACAACATAAAAAGAAAGAAAAATATTGTGGTAGATACCAANGCAGCAACAGCCGAAAAAAAAACAAAATAATTACGAGAAAAAAATATATATTTATATTACAAAACAGACAGCCATCCAAAGAGGCTGCAGAACCTGTTAATGTATGTCTAGAAAAAATTACGCTCATAAAAGTATGCTCGAAGGCAAACAAAAACGAAAATGATATTGAGGCGTTGCAGCATTTTAGGCGTAAATGTCTAGATTTTGCAACACAACGCCCCTAAATAACTGCTGCTACTAAAAGCTACTTGAACGAAATCCGCCTTATATGTGCGTGTGAGTGTTGAATGATTGGGCCGACTGGCTAGCCACTAAATGAGTCCTTGAGTGGCCTAATGACGAGGAGTATCCTGTAAGTGTGTGTATGTGGGTACACAAATATCATTAGCAGAGCGTTGCGATAAGATAATAACCGCAAGAGTGGCTGTTAGCATAGTGGGTTTATTTTTTCGTGTTAACAGTCTTCAAATATTTGCACACATAAAATACATATATAAATTGGGAAATTTTAGAAAAATTGCTGAATTTCTTTTTGATCAATGAATACCTGTAACTCAATTTTGACGATTTTCATAGCTTAAACAAAGTCTAAGTATACAAATTTGGTGTTTTTCTAGATTCTTACCTAATTTCAATGCTGTTGATGGATTCATTTGTTATCAAAGCTCATCGCTTGGCATTGTTGCCTTGTCACCACTGACCTGATGACACAATTAGTTGTGTCCACTTAAATGGGAATACACATTAGATGACGTAAAGCCAGAAAATAACACTTACTGCCCTTCGCCGGTGGGTAGATGTAAGAATATTTCTATGCCGAAAGATTGACAATAAATAGTTTTCTGTTACTTCCTATTACCGTGTGTTGTTTAGTCCAATGGTAAGCTTCCAATCACCTACCGATTGCGCTTAGTTGTATATATATTCAAAGTGTCACTCGACTATTTATCCTTGCACATCACAATTTCGCACCTTCCTTTATTGAATGCGATTTCATTTGTATATTTCGTACACAAGAGCCCTACTGTTACTGCCTACGGACAAAGCTCATTGCATAGAATTGTATAAGCGTAAGCGCTAGAATAATTCCGCAAGAGCGCCTAAATGTAGGCTTCAAAGTAGCGATATGATAGAATGGATATCACTTTGTAGTAAAAAAGCAAACGTTGGTGAATACAAGTACATCTAACTAAAGCACTCAAATTACGTAACCTTCTACTCATCTACAGGAAAGTTTAATTTTCGGCAATCTTTGACGGTCGTCGGCTGTTTGATAGCAGGTTTTTTCATTACAGAAGTGTCTTCAGAGTAATTAAAATCACCGAACATCATTAACTAATAGCAATAGCTTTACCGTTACCAGCAAAAGTAGCAGATCCTTTGCCATTACTATTACAATTAAAATTTGCCATTACCATTACCATTCATTTATCAGCAATATCATTACCATTACTATTACAAACACCAGTACCAGTTCCTTACAATTACCATTACCATTACCATTACTATTACTATTACTATTACTACTGTCATTTCTATTTCCCATTCCGTTCCCATTATAAGTATATTGCCACTACAGTAACAATTACAATTGCCATTACCATTTTCATTACCATTACCCTTATCATTAAAATAAACGTTACTATTACTATTACCATTACCCTTACCATAACAATTACCATTACCATTATCATTATCATTACTATCAGCAAAAGTGTTACCATTACTATTACCAATACCGTTACCATTACCAGCACCAGTACCCATACCAGTTCCTTTTGGATTACTATTACCATTACCTTCATCAGTATCAACACCATTACTGTAGTCAGTACCATTACCATTCCTAGAAATACCAATACCAATCACTAGGCACTTCTGCCGTTATGCCTGACACCAGACGTTGTGAACGCTTTCATCTTACACTGCCTCCCCCTAACAGCCACACATCTGCAGGCATTTTCTTGAATTCGCATAACAACCCTCTGTCCATCTATCTTCCCCGCTGGCTTCGCATACTCAACTATTCAGTTATATTTTTACTTATGGTGAATCTCTAGTAATTTGCTATTATAATACTTACTAGTTAGTATGTATTTCTCCGCCTTTGGTTTCCATCACATTTCACTCAATTTATGTACGCACTAATGCGCCTGTGTGTGTGTGTGTGAATAGCCTAGTATCATTAAAGCAGCGGGAATTGATGATGATTGAGCGTATTTATTATGTTCATAAAAAATGTATTTTCTTTCATACTACCCTCCCTGTTCACTCCAGCGTCACTGTGAAAGCGTCCAACATTCACTATGTTTCTCGAATTCAACCACTTCACTGTAGTGCGGGTCTGCTTTCGCCTCTCTGCATTTGCTTTTGCTTCGCGTACAAGTGACGACTGTTATGGTCTGTCCTTTGGTATACTGACATTCTACGCAAGCTGTATGAATTTTTCCAAGAAATATACATTTTTTTTCTTTTCTGACTTTAGGTACTCTGCTTCACTGCTTTCATTATAAGCTTCCTCGTGTTGTTATACTTCCCTCTAAGATTTCGATTCCTATTTACCAGGGACAGCTAAAGTGTCAACCATAAATAATCTAATCTTGACGATTTCACTTGATGCTAATGTGTAGTGATATTTACAGCCACAAAAAACATAAAAAAATAAAATGTCCTGGCTACATAGAAAACTATATATTGGTAAGTGTTTGTGTGTATGTATGCAGTATGCATCCGTGTTTTGCTAGTGTATTGTATGTGCGCGCGAGGCAGCATTTTAGGCGCTTGGCATGCACGATAATGATACGCTGCAAAAATGAGAATTTATGGTTGTGCCTGGTGACACATAAGCGACAAAAAAGGCAAGGAAAAATGTATGCTCTGTAAAAAAAGAGAATTGTGAATATTAGTGGAGGCTAAACACAAAAACGAAATACCATAAAAATAGTAAAAATATTATTCTAACGCCAGAATATATTAAGTAATTGGGTGTAAGCAAATTGGTGGATTCTCTTTTCCACTTCTCCACAAGCTTCGTTGTGGTTGCGAGCGTGGATGTTAGATTATTTGTCAAATCATTGATTAACTATGAACGCACATTAGGGTGCGGCTGTATCCAAAACGTATGCAGTTTTCACTCACTATACATGAGCCAGTGATCGGACTTGAAAAAAATTAGTGTGGTAGAATCTGGAAAAAAAAGGTGGTAGATTTAAAAAAAATGTGGTAGATCTCAGATTTTTAATCAAACTTTGTACAACAATTAAAAATATTCTGCAAGGTTTCACCTAAATTGCAANATTAGATTATTTGTCAAATCTTTGATTAACTATGAACGCACATTAGGGTGCGGCTGTATCCAAAACGTATGCAGTTTTCACTCACTATACATGAGCCAGTGATCGGATTTGAAAAAAAATTAGTGTGGTAGAATCTGGAAAAAAGGTGGTAGATTTAAAAAAAATGTGGTAGATCTCAGATTTTTAATCAAACTTTGTACAACAATTAAAAATATTCTGCAAGGTTTCACCTAAATTGCAAACATTTTAATTCGAATCCAAGAAAATTTAATTTTAGTATAATAAAGTGCAAGATTGAAGTTGCTAAAAATTCCGTTGAGTTTTGGCAATTTTTTTCCGTGACAGTGTAAAGCAGTTCCTTCCATAACAAGGTATTTTTCGAACATATTCTGAAAGATTTCTGCAACCTCGCGGAGTGCTGCCCGCTTTTCTTTTAATCACATCACGATGTAGTGGACAAATGTGGCACGTTCCAGAAACCGCTACTCAATTCTCAAGTAAAAGNGAAAGATTTCTGCAACCTTGCGGAGTGCTGCCCGCTTTTCTTTTAATCACATCACGATGTAGCGGACAAATGTGGCACGTTCCAGAAACCGCTACTCAATTCTCAAGTAAAAGTAACTTTAGAAACTTTATATGCACTGAAATTTGCTAATACTTTCACAACAATCGCCGTTTTTGCCATTAGTTCTCTTTATAAATCATATATTTTGAAATTTAACACAATAAAACCACGTTTCCTGTCGATCAAATATTGAGGAAATTTACTATTTTAAACTTTATTTATTTTGTCCTCCCATTCTGCCTGTTGTTAGTGTTTAGTGTTGGANTAACGCTTTAGAAACTTTATATGCACTGAAATTTGCTAATACTTTCACAACAATCGCCGTTTTTGCCATTTTCGCTATTAATTCTCTTTATAAATCATATATTTTGCAATTTAACACAATAAAACCACGTTTCCTGTCGATCAATTGAATATTGAGGAAATTTACTATTTTACACTTTATTTATTTTATCCTCCCATTCTGCCTGCTGTTAGTGTTTAGTGTTGGACAATTTTTGCTGTTAAAGTTAAGAAAATTATATCGACCAAAAATAAAACTTCTCAAAAACGCGAATATGTGGTAGATTTCAGACCTTGTGTGATAGATGTGGTAGATGCTCAAAANCTTTAGAAACTTTATATGCACTGAAATTTGCTAATACTTTCACAACAATCGCCGTTTTTGCCATTAGTTCTCTTTATAAATCATATATTTTGAAATTTAACACAATAAAACCACGTTTCCTGTCGATCAAATATTGAGGAAATTTACTATTTTAAACTTTATTTATTTTGTCCTCCCATTCTGCCTGTTGTTAGTGTTTAGTGTTGGACAATTTTTGCTGTTAAAGTTAAGAAAATTATATCGACCAAAAATAAAACTTCTCAAAAACGCGAATATGTGGTAGATTTCAGACCTTGTGTGATAGATGTGGTAGATGCTCAAAAAAGTGGCAGATTTACCACAATATGGTCCCATCACTGCTGAGAGCTATTGTTCCAATTCCACCCATCGAAATTGCGTTATCAGAGACATCCAATCAGGAAGCGAGATGGTACAACTGGCTTTTAGGTAAAAATAGCGGAAGACATATAAAANAGAAGTCCGATCACTGCTGAGAGCTATTGTTCCAATTCCACTCATCGAAATTGCGTTATCAGAGACATCCAATCAGGAAGCGAGATGGTACAACTGGCTTTTAGGTAAAAATAGCGGAAGACATATAAAAGGCTTACTCTAGCGGCTATTTCGTTATAGTAACCTTATCCTCTACTTGTGATATGATTGCATGGGAGCTGTCTGAAGCAAATTAATCTGCATTAGACTGCCTATGTTCCGAGGCTGTAGAANCCCATCACTGCTGAGAGCTATTGTTCCAATTCCACCCATCGAAATTGCGTTATCAGAGACATCCAATCAGGAAGCGAGATGGTACAACTGGCTTTTAGGTAAAAATAGCGGAAGACATATAAAAGGCTTACTCTAGCGGCTATTTCGTTATAGTAACCTTATCCTCTACTTGTGATATGATTGCATGGGAGCTGTCTGAAGCAAATTAATCTGCATTAGACTGCCTATGTTCCGAGGCTGTAGAAGCATTACCACTAATTTGCTTCAAATAACTTAAATTTAGGTCACGGGCTTCATGCAAGCAGAATTTTTCTTCGTTTATTGACCAGACCTTTCCGAGTGTCATTCGTTTTTTTTTTGATAAATCCCTTACCCGAGCCCGGATTTCGCTGGTTCGTAGCTTTTTTTACTTAACAGCTAAAAAACATCAAATTGATGCAGTGGAGACTTTGGGCATTGCGAATTCACGAAGCAAATCCTTTTTCCAGGCAATTGGATTGGTAGACTTTGGACACCATTTGGCAATTTGTGTTATTTGACAATGTCAAGCTGTGAGGTTTGTTGTTGTTGTTGTTGTGGTGGCTACAACAACCCCCCCAGATCGGTTAGTCTCTCAATCGTTGTCATCAAGCTCTACATAGGGTCAGGGGCGTCAGTAGGGTGGGGTTCAGTGGGTATGCGAAGAGATGCTGTGAGTCATGGGGCGTCCGTCCACATGCCGGGCATTCGTTTAGAACATCTTCGTTTATTCTGCTCAGGTATGAGTTCAACCTGCTGCAGTAACCAGAGCGCAGTTGGGCTATTGTGGTCCGAGTCTCCCGAGGAAGACGAAGCTCTGTCTCGTCCATGTCTGATGGTTGTGTGTCCAGAATGGCATTCACTGGTTGGGAGTCTATATAACTCGAGATTGCCTCTCTGTAAATGCCGTTCAGTACCTGTCGATAAGCTGTCGGGTCCGGAGGTTATTTGATGAACCTCTGGCCTTCGTCCGTCAGTTCGTAGAGATGTCTCCTGACGTGCCTGGGCGAGCGATCTTCTGCAAGCAGTTGTTTCTTTGGGTGAGCACGTCTGTGGCTATCAACTACAAACTGCTTGCGTGAGGTTGGTAGTTTCCCTTGCTGTCTTTCTAGCAAACCAGAAAAAGGGGAAAACGATTTTTGGGGCGATTATGCCGCTTCTTGGCTGCAAATGAAAATGTGATTACATTAAGAAGTAAACATTTGACATTTTATCAGTTATGTGTTTTATTTTATGGCTCTAGAAATTTGCTGATGTGTAGGTGGCTTTTATTGCCAGCATGTGGCCAATTAAAGGAAGGTCCACGTAGGGACTTTCAGCTTTAGACCCCACTACCTATAGTATTGTTAGCCATTGTGTTTTATGAACTCTCTCTCTAATTAATGGCTGTCTGGTTTCCAATATCCTGTCTAGATATGTATTTAGCCTGTTCCGTGCTTTCTACTTTTACACCAATGGCGAGGATATTCAATGGTGTGAACGACGCTGTTTTGCAGTTAATACAGCTAAGAGTTCCTACTGCTCCAGCGGAAGGATCATTCGCCGCGACCAATATGACAATATTATTGAAAGCTAGCTACCGGTGCTAAACGGGCATGATGACACCTACTACTTTTCAGTAATCATAGCGTACATTGAAGACCAAGCTTTTGCTAGTTTCATCGAATATTGATTTAATTTGTTTTTTTTTCGGATTCAAGGATTCCCTTACACATACATACTAAGTATGATATATCTATGCATAAGTAAAAAACAAAAACACCCTAATGAGTATGTAGTCATTCAATTTCTTCTCCCTCGATTTGGTTTTTGCTTCAATAAATAATGATTAAGTATATATTCACTTATGTAAGTATGCATAAACATGTTCGATGATATTCAATGCATGTTACATTCTACTTTTTTTACGTTGAATAAGTATCTTTATTCTATAAAAAAGTTAAGCATGTTATATTACATTTTCATAAATAAATCAAAAGCAAATCCAATTTCGCTCAATTTAAAATNGTGCATGTTATATTCTACTTTTTTACGTTGAATAAGTATCTTTATTCTATAAAAAAGTTAAGCCTGTTATATTGCATTTTCATAAATAAATCAAAAGCAAATCCAATTTCGCTCAATTTAAAATTATTGTCAGAATATGTAAATATTTTCATTAATCAAATTAAGTATGTGGTTGAAAGTTGTTTAATACGTAAAAAAAAAAATAAAAATTTATTGCTGCATACTGGTGGGAGTGAAGATTTTTTTAATACAAAAATCTTTAATATTTTTGCAATTGGTAAGCGTTATAGTGTAGGGGATAATAAGTACACTTATGAAGATAGTTTTAAAATTGTAACTTGCGGCAGAATAGATTCTATGATTTCTATGATCTCTCTCTTTGGTTTTAGTTAATTTGGGACAAAATCTTTTTTTCAGATTAAAACAAGTAAAAAATTTTTTCATGTTTTTTTTAACGTTGGATAACTTGTGATTACTTTTTGGGTATTTATAATACTTAAATGAACTGATTCTTGATTTTTGGATTTTTTGAAAATTTTTCGAGACTTTTCAACATGTTTTGGTGCTTTTCGCATTTGTTTATATTTGTTTTTTGGAATTATTCGTGATCTCTTAAATGTGCTGTAAGACTTTTCAGAATTATTTGTGTTTTAATTTTTCAGAATNAAAAAAAAAAATAAAAATTTATTGCTGCATACTGGTGGGAGTGAAGATTTTTTAATACAAAAATCTTTAATATTTTTGCAATTGGTAAGCGTTATAGTGTTGGGGATAATAAATACACTTATGAAGATAGTTTTGAAATTGTAACTTGCGGCAGAATAGATTCTATGATTTCTATGATCTCTCTCTTTGGTTTTAGTTAATTTGGAACAAAATCTTTTTTTCAGATTAAAACAAGTAAAAAATTTGTTCATGTTTTTTTTAACGTTGGATAACTTGTGATTACTTTTTGGGTATTTATAATACTTAAATGAACTGATTCTTGATTTTTGGATTTTTTGAAAATTTTTCGAGACTTTTCAACATGTTTTGGTGCTTTTCGCATTTGTTTATATTTGTTTTTTGGAATTATTCGTGATCTCTTAAATGTGCTGTAAGACTTTTCAGAATTATTTGTGTTTTAATTTTTCAGAATCTTTCAGATTTTTTACGTATCTTTGGTGATATACAGAATGTAAACATTTTTTCGAATTTCTTTTAAGTTTCAGGATTTTTATTGGTTTTTGGGTCTCTTTTTAAGTTATTGCGTGACTATTTCTGTTTTATTTTTCAAAATATTTCTCTTTTAGGTATTTTTTTGGCGATCATTTGAATTTCCGGATTTTTTTAGATAATTATTATTTCTTGAATACTTGTGAAATTTTGGGTACCTTTAGAGAAGTTTAGGACTCTTTTAAGACATTTCGGTAATGTTTGTGTTTTAAATTTTCATGATTTTTCCAGTTTTTCGGTGTTTTGGCAACTATTTGGGATTTACGGATTTTGTACCACGAAATTTTGGGGATTCCTTCGAGTTTATTTGGGATTTTACATGATTTTTCTGGCTTTTTGTGACCCTTTGAGACGTTTTTGAACTTTTCGGTATTGTTTCGTGAATTTTCTGACTTTTTTGGGAACTCATTTGGGGCTTCTCGATAATTCTTTTCGGAAATTTTCCGTAAATTTTTCAGGACTTTTTAGTTTTGTAGGCTTACATTTTTCTGCACCGTTCGAATTTTTTCGGAAGCTTTGCAAAAAATACGATTTTTTTCGGGACTCTTTGGTACTTAGTTTATGANTATAATACTTAAATGAACTGATTCTTGATTTTTGGATTTTTTGAAAATTTTTCGAGACTTTTCAACATGTTTTGGTGCTTTTCGCATTTGTTTATATTTGTTTTTTGGAATTATTCGTGATCTCTTAAATGTGCTGTAAGACTTTTCAGAATTATTTGTGTTTTAATTTTTCAGAATCTTTCAGATTTTTTACGTATCTTTGGTGATATACAGAATGTAAACATTTTTTTCGAATTTCTTTTAAGTTTCAGGATTTTTATTGGTTTTTGGGTCTCTTTTTAAGTTATTGCGTGACTATTTCTGTTTTATTTTTCAAAATATTTCTCTTTTAGGTATTTTTTTGGCGATCATTCGAATTTCCGGATTTTTTTAGATAATTATTATTTCTTGAATACTTGTGAAATTTTGGGTACCTTTAGAGAAGTTTAGGACTCTTTTAAGACATTTCGGTAATGTTTGTGTTTTAAATTTTTAGGATTTTTCCAGTTTTTCGGTGTTTTGGCAACTATTTGGGATTTACGGATTTTGTACCACGAAATTTTGGGGATTCCTTCGAGTTTATTTGGGATTTTACATGATTTTTCTGGCTTTTTGTGACCCTTTGAGACGTTTTTGAACTTTTCGGTATTGTTTCGTGAATTTTCTGACTTTTTTGGGAACTCATT
>NW_016175182.1:0-10246 GCF_001687245.7 Rhagoletis zephyria
ATAGCATACAATATTGTATACATACATACATATATTGCGATATTGAAATGGTTTGTAATTAGAAAGTTCACGCTGCAGAAAAAGGTAATTGTGGTGTTTTATCTAAGTTGTATACCGGTAGCGCCCAATAAATCTCGACCAATTATTCTTTCGGTAGGAAAAAATGNAAAAAGGGGAACAGATTTGTATGAGATTTCTTTTCGTATAAATATGCTCTAATTATCGAGAAGTACGCCTTCCTCTTTTGCAAATATATCCTATCAGAAGTATATAAAATGTGGATATCTTTAAAACAGGAGCAGCTAGGATTTCAATTTAAGCGGATTCTTAACCTTAAGATATCAACAAATACAACCCTGCTTTCAGATTTTGTCGACATTTTTATGCAACCTATCTGCGCTTCCTGCCCACCGTGTATTGTTGCTTTAGTCACTTTTTTTATATGCCAACCCAACTAGAATCAAGGGCAGCTATCCTGCTGCTTTTTTTGTGGAAGGTGTTGCTAATTTTTGCTATACAAAAAAATTTCGACGATACTTAGTATGGAAGTTGTTAAATAGCAAATTTTGCAACCAATTAGAGTAAGGAGTAATTTTTTAATCAAAGGGTATGATAAAAATGCAAATATGCAAATGGTTTGGTTTTTTGAGCCTGATTATGTTTGTGCCCTGAATTTCAGATGACTTTTAGAATTAAAAATTCCGATGCAATCGGGAAAGAAGTCGGACATTCCGTGATTTACTTTATATTTGGCTTTTTGAATTGTTACGAAATTTGCATCCAATACAATATTTCCACTCCACCGATCTTCCCATCCTTCCATAAATAAGCTCACTGAACTTTGATTTTAATTCTCACATTCCGTCTAGTGCTAGTCAGGCATCACAGCCGAAATGCCAGGCATTAATTAGGATTGAATAATTGTAATTTCGCACCTCTTTAGATGTAACTACATAGCTCAAATTTATGGAAGAAAAAGTAAAAAATGGTATCGTGAAAGGTTTCGCTGTACCTTTTCTCTTCTTTTACTCTGTAACGGAAGGTAAGTGCATCTCTGCGAGCTCCACAATAATCTATTAGGTATATCAAACAAGTACACTTTAAAAAGATATAAAGATACATATGTGTGCAAATGGTGTTTCTTAGGACATAAAAAATTCTTCAAAGAGTGGATTGTCAATAATACATACCAAAGGTATACGGCTCGATAACGAACTTTGTATTCACAAAAAAAATTGAATATAAATAAACATACTGGCAATCTATCAACATAGGGTGTGTTCAGAAATGCATCAAGCGAAAGCATCAAACGCATTTATTTCTAAACTATTATTTATGGAAACGTGTTATTTACGCAACTAGGGTCCAATTAGGCATTTAACTGTGGTTGCGCATATTGGACATTTCCATCAATTGTAGTTTAGAAATAAATGCATTTGATGCTTTGGCTTGATGCATTTCTGAACACACCCATAAGCAACCTCGTAAGAATCCCATTTATTGATTACCCACCTAGACTTAAATTGCCCACGAATCAAGGAGCTTCCGACGAGTCGGTGACCCTGCAAACTATACAAAGGATATGTGTAAATCGCACACCCAACTTTAATTCGTGTTTGTTTTTGTTTTTCCTTTGAGTGGTTTAGATGCTCTGACAGTGCATCGTGCCAATGGAATCACAGCTCATGCGATTTTTGTTGAGATGACAAAAAATTATCGTTGTAATTGAATCATGCTTGTGCGCAAATAAAAATTGCCTTATTTATGAAAAATGTTGGTTTACTGCGCATCATAAAATATGTAATCTCCTGGCCGAAAACACATTTATTATGCTGCTAAGTTAATTCATAGTTGGTAACTTGCCTCAAGAATCACAAAAGTATTAACAATAAATTTGACCTTTCTACCCCTTACTACGAGTATTTGACTAACTAATTTAACAAAGATTAATTAAAGTAAAGATAAGATAAAGCAATTATAAACCTCCATCTGTCCGCCGCATCAATTTGATAGATTTCGAAACTTTCATGCTATGTACATACATATGTATCTCGTAGGAGGATTTTATGGCTCAAGTAATTTTTTTATGTTGTTTTTCTATCCCCATCTCCAATCGCTGCAACCAAACAGCAGTTTTGTCATTAAGCCGTTTTCCGGTTATATTTATCCAGATTGAATTTATTTTAGCCGCAAAAAAAAACAGTTCAAAATTTTAGCCGATTTTTAGCCGTTTCTTCAGAAAGTATCAGCGCTTTTTAACCGATATTGTGGTTCTCATATTATCTTATTTTAAATTCAAAATAAAAATTTCATAATTTTAAGAAGAATAAGTTATACTTTATCTCTATTCTGTCTATTCTTTTTGTTTTTAATATATGCATCTATTTTCAATCAAATCTGAAATTTTTGTTAAGATATTTATTTTCAGACATTTTCCTGTTTTATGGGCGGCACACAGTGTCCGAAACGGTAATCCAGAGGGACATTGCGATTTTGGTGAAGCGTCAGATTCAATATTGCCAAAAGTGTCAATTTGAAAATTCATTATTTCACTAACTTATTCGCAAATTATTTATTTATTTTACTAAAATTATACACTTCTATTATAGATTAAAAATTTGGTTATGAAGAAACCGTATCAAAAGACATAATGATCAGAAAATGTAGTCTCAAGTTATCTAAACAACAAATAGACCAACAAACTTTTATATTTATTAAATCCTTAGTTAAGGTTATTACCGTAGTCGTGATTGCGCCTATGGTTGTAGCCATGTTCCCCTACACTTTGAAGTGTTCCCTATAAATGTATATAAAATGTTACCCTGAAATATTAGATTACCTAATAATTTCGAAGCCCCAATATCCCTTGAATTTCATTATGCCTGCGACGACGACTGTGCTATTGAACAAATGGCACACATTTGGTTTGGGAGAATCAATCAACACCTTCTTCAATTCTATCATCGGAGACCAACCTCACTTATCGTAGACGCAGAGCTCGAGATGCTTCATGAGACTCGCGATAATAAGACACCACTCCATTCTGGATATTGTAGCTAGTTAAACTCTTCTGTCCAATTTGAATAAGATTCCCCGACAACACTAAATAACCACCTCTTTGTATGCCTACTCACATCAGCTCATTTAACATCCCTCTCCCTATGGCCCTGAATCTGGCCTTTTCCT
This sequence comes from Rhagoletis zephyria, assembly GCF_001687245.7. Classification (NCBI taxonomy): domain Eukaryota; kingdom Metazoa; phylum Arthropoda; class Insecta; order Diptera; family Tephritidae; genus Rhagoletis; species Rhagoletis zephyria. Next base: position 3,187 of record NW_016175182.1, read on the forward strand.
AAGCTTGCCGATAAATGTTCTTAAAATAAATATTTAGAGCTTTTAGATTCTGACATATAAATAAACCTGGTTTATTCGATTTTAAAATTCCGGTATACTCGTTATTCAAAAAATTAAAGTTAAAAAAAATCGAGCCAATACTAAAAAAAAAGCCGGTTGAAAATGGTTTGGAAAAATAGAGTCAATCACCCTAGTGCATAGTTTTTGCCATTAAACGCTTTTTAAGCTCCTTTTACCTTTCGGGGAATTTTTTCAAACAGCCTCCCCAACGAATTGGTTCACCGATTGAGTGAGTGATTGGGTGAGTGACATCGATGTCAACTCGTTAGTGGCTTCAAACAAAGTTAACGAATTCCATTTCATTTGGCTTTCCATGCGGCCTAGAACCAACCGCCATCTGGGTTGGCAAAATGCTGATGGCTGTAACTCAATTGAGGCACAATTACCTCACTTTTCATTCAAAATTGTTTGGTTTTTTTTTTTTAGTGTGCAAATTGATGAAGTCAGCGCAGCAAAATAGAAACGAATACAGAAAATAGATGAAATTGGATTTCAAGAATGTATGTAGGCAGATATTTATGTGTGCATACCACTACCATACAATGTACAATATCAATATCGTATCAAAAATATGTTGTATATCGGTGGCATTTTGATAAAAGAACTTATCTCGAGTTAGGAAATTTTCTCTTTAAAGCAATATTTCATTGGGTTTTCAAACAATATTGTAACGATTAGCTAGCCATGTGTATAGTTTAAGATGCTCTTTCAATAGAAGCTTAACAAAAACGCAAATATTTTGAAGGGAACTCTTTTTTTAATCCAAATTCAAACCTACTTAAGGCACTTAAGCTGTTTTATTAAAATGCCACATACATATAAATATGTATGTATATGCATGTATGTATATACTTACAAGTTAAGTGCTCTTATTCATAATTTAACGCTTTTGGATACAACAACTAAACAGCTAAGCAGCCAATTTAATGGATAATGAAATACTTTCCATAGAATCAGCAGCGGCAATTGCAGCTGAAATGTGGCAGCAGCACGCGCTCAACACCAGTAATGCAACCACAAGCCACTCAGTAGCCAGCTGCCACATTCTGACAATCAACCTGAAAACTGAATTTCAAAGTTTTACGGTACTTAGTCTGCGCGCAGCGAAGCGTTTTAATTTAAAATGTTCATACAAAAGCGCATTGATCGCCTCCTCCTCCTCGCCCACATCGCACATCCCACATCACCAAGTATGGATGCACAACTTTTTATTGCAATTGTAACTTTTACATGCAGCAACTGCTGCTAGCTATTTACTACAAACTGAAGTGGCAAGTGCATTTCCATTTTCATTTAGAATTATGCTCAAGTACTCAACGGTTTTAAAATTGTGGTTTGAATATTTTGCGCTTTTACGTTCTCTTTTTTTTTAATCGGATATTTTTAGTTAAATACATAAAACTTATTGCATTTGCGCCTCCAAAAAAATAGCGATGTGCAGCGTGTTTTTGTTCATTTGCGGTTTAACCTGCGGTCACTGTTTGCTGCTGACCACTGTCAGTGCAAGTCCTCGGTCGCTTGCTGAAAAAGAGAGCAAGGCTGCAGCTGTGGCCGCAGTCATGGCAACAAATTCTGCACAAATAGAAGTGAATATTAAAAATTCGGAAAAGGATTCGCCACAGCAGGCAAATGTGTCAGCTTATCAACGAGAAAGTGTAAAGCCGAAAGCGATTCGCGCGGAAGCTGCAGCGTTGGAGACTTCTGCAGTAGAATTTAGCGAAGGTTTGTACTAAGTACTCATTTGCACATATCGGTGGACTTTCGACAAAGCAGCTTCTTTGTTTTTCGGTTGGTTGGAACTTAAAGTAAAATATAAGAAACTTCCGATTAAAAATGTGAAATTTCTGGAATTAATCTCCAATAACGATATCAATTAGCCCAGTGTGCGCCGTGTCCAGTGGCGCATTTTTTCCCTTAGGCACAATAGGCCCAGCCTAGGGTGGCCAAAAATTGGAGCGGCCAATATGATAAAAAATACACTGATCTTAACCAGACAGGCACAACCTCAATACACTGACACTTGACCCTTAAAAGCTATTTATATGGTTGTAAAAACACCCAGGTCTAAGAAACTTTATAAAAAAAAACTCTTTGGTGAATTTACATATTGTTCCACCCGCAAACATAGTTGACCGCAAAAATATGCAAATCCACAACTGGCCGTATCAGTTTGGCGGCGATACTAAATTCAGATATCGCGGCGTATAGGCAACTCCTTTTAGTGCTGGTGAGTGTCGATCTCTTTCTCGCGGGTCTTTTCGAAGATTTGGCGTATTGTGAATACCTGCTCTATGGCGGGTTTTTTCCAAACAGAGCTCGGAAAAGTATTTAAATAATAAAATCGGTCAAAAGTATCTGATATATGTACGGTCACCATTCGTACTGATTGTGATCGGACAGTACCGATTTTGAGAATATTGTCCCGCTGAATACTTTTTAAAAGTCAGGACGTATAAGTGTCTTGATTTTTTATATTCGTACCGATTAAATACCGATTTTCAGTGTTGTCGTATTTAATTTTACAAGGGTCTTCTTCCTTCTTCCTGTAATCTGGCCCAAAAACAATTTTTCGTACAATTATGGCAGCATTAGCCCTGGGTAGTAGCGTAATTTTGATGGCGCTAGCTCAACTACTCGGCGCAATAGCGCAGTGTATTGATTTGAACACCGTGCCATCTGAGTGTCACCACAGTACCCATCGTCATACAGTGTCATACACAATACTGGGGTGTCATGTCGATTATTTCTGAGCAACGCTTGTGCTGCCAACCGAATTTATTTGCTAGGAATGTAATAAATGCCACGATATTCTCATTACTTTTGAGTTAAAGGTTTAAATTTGCCAAGATACAAAATTTCTGGAGTTTTCACCACTCAAAAACAAAAACAAAGTACGTGTAATTTTTCAAAGAGTTAAGGCGATTTATGTGTGGGCCTCATGTGTTTCTTTATGTTAATGGCGCTAGCGCTTTTCATATATTGGTGTTGGCGCGGCAACTCCGGCTACGGTGTTGATGCAATTGCGCCGCGCAGCGCAGTGTTACCCATTCCTAGGCAGCATCCATATTTTCTATGATCTTTGGTTATGTTTTATTCTGTCAAACTGTTACTCTCGCTATATTACAGTCTATCATTCTTGTCCATTTTTTTTTAAGATTTTTATATTTATTTATCGGCCGCTGTGGTGTAGTGGTAAGCAGTGCGCGCTTCCGCTACGCAGCGCCTCGGTTCAATCCCTGGTCAAAGCAACAACGCAAAAAAAATATAGAATAAAGGTTTTTTCTTAACAGCGGTCGTCCCTCGGTAGGCAATCGTAAACATCCGAGTGTATTTCTGCCATGAAAAACAGCTTCTCATAAAAATACAATTGCCGTTCGGAGTCGGCGCAAGACCGTAGGTCCCTCCGCACGCCACAAATCGGAGGAGAAGCTCGGCCAAACACTAACATATGTACATATGTGTAAGCGCCAATCTATTATTATTATTCATTTTGTTTTGTTTTTTCTTAATGAAACGATTCTGACTTGAATTTAGTAAAATTATAAAAAATAATACTAATTTCCTCAAAAAATTCGTTGATATGAAAAATATAAGCTGTAGATTCAGTGGCGAAAATATAAATAGAAAACAAATATTTTAGCATTCTATGGCTTTTCCCCTTTCGATTATTTAATGCTTATTACTTTTGATAAAAGTGTAACCTTGTAAAAAATTTAAAAAATTCGAGAAGGTTTCATCAAAATGATCAGCTTTTTTCTATCTAGATATCTAGATATTCTTAGAAACATTCTGAGTACGCAGTTTTTTGGCCCATTCAATTTTAGTAGCGCAATTTAAGTGCAAATTTAAAGTAGCTAGGACTGACTGTGATTTTTGGTTGCTCATTTCCTTATTGTCGAACATACTTTGAATGGAAGAAAATGCGCAAACAAAAAATTACAAAAAAAAAAAAAAACAATGGCAACTGCGAGCTACAAAAAAACTTACAAGAACGGTGATTCCGGATTCTTTTCTTCCGATTGGCTCCTGTTCGCGAAAAACTGCAGAGTTTTCAGAATTTTTAGTTGCTAAAATGGTGATGCTTTTCCAAATTCAATTGAATAATCAACTGAAAAATTCATGAAAGAAATTACGTTAAATACGTTACTCTCCGTTTCCGTAAACGCAATTATTTTTCCGACATGCTGTCTTAAATTATTATTATTAAAAATCTGAAATCCTGACATGTAAACTTTATTTCACCGGACTTAACGCACGGAGAGCATATTTGCATTTTAATTCACAGTTTATATTATTAAGTCCACACTTACATGCTATAATAACCGCTTGAAATACTCCCTCTCTCTCTCTCATCTTCTCCATCATTACACAGGTCGTGGCAAGTATAAGCGACGCAAAATGTTGAAGTACCTGCAGCCGTTGCTGATTGGTGTTTTAATTGTAAAGTTCATCATGCTGCCGCTCGTTCTGAAAACGTTAACCGCGCTCTCGACATCGTCATTTGTGATGAGTAAAATTGCATTGGCAACTGCTGGACTATTTGTGCTTAAATGGCTATTTTCCGGCTCCGGGGACGGCAGTGGCTACAATGGCGGCGTCAAGGAGCGAACACATTTCGAGATTGTGCATTTACCATTACCACTGACGAAAACATATCAAAGGGGAAATGCAGGTGGTGACGTCGTTGGTGGTTGGAGTGATTTATCGCTAAGTGGCAGCAACAGCATATTGGCTGTAAAGCATGCAAACAACAAGCCCAGCAAATATATACCAGTAAATAGCGCCAAGGATATGGCGCATGTAGTGGCAGCTGCAGTGGCGACAGACAGCGTCGGCGGCAATAGCTATCGAAGCACGCGACCTTATCGTCCCTATGACGCTGCTTTTTATGGTAAACCTTTTTTGTAAAAGCGCATATTTTTGATCAGGCGATTTCCCAACGATTACACTGGCATTTACATAAGCAGTACACAATTACCTTTTTTTAACAATGTTTGCGCAAGTATTTAATTAATCATTATATTCGCTGATTAAAGCAATGGTATTAACTTGTATCGTCTAAAGCTGTAACACATAACTGAAATGAATTTTAGCATGAATAAATTTATGTATTTACATGTTTACTGTAATTACGAAATGCGAAGATTTGTATGAAATGAAAAAACAGGTTTGTTCGTTAAAATATCCGGTTTATTCCGTATTCGAAAAGTCAAGATTTCAAAAAACCGCCTATAGATATCCAAATAAACCGATAGAAACCGGTTTGAATCGAATCGAAATCGAATGAATCACCCGAATATATATGTATTTATATGTATGCATAAATATGGATATATTTGCTCTTACTTTTTAACTAGTCTTAATATGTGTAAAAAATGACGGATTTATAACACCGTGCGACAGTCAATTTTACACATGAACAAGTAATTTTTAGCAAAAGAAAACCGACCAATTCTTATATTAAAAACTATATATGTATATACATATATATCTCATGATCCAATGATCGGATCTAAACCAGATTAGTTTGGGACCACCTCTGGGTAAAAATGTTTTAAATTACATTTTTTTTTGTGTATATAAAACGAAATTTTGGGTTTAATAAAGTATACGTTTTCTGGTAGCCCTTACAACGATACCAATTTTTTTAAAAATCGGGTAGTAATTTTTTTGTTTAAAATATTTTTCTTTATAAAAAGGGTATTTTTTGCTTTCAAGTGTTTTTTCTCAAATTTTTATACACGAAGTATACAATATGCACACCAGAAGAAAAGGAGTTTAATCGCCTTTACACCGATACCAAATTTTAAAAAATCTGCTAGTTATTTTTTTATAAAAAAAAAGCTATTTTTTCATTTGAAGTATTTTTTCTCAAATTTTTATATACGAAGTATACAAATACGCATATCGGAAGAAAGAAGGTCTCATTGCGTTTACAATGATCACAACTCTATAAATATCGATTAGTAATTTTTTTGTTTAAAATATTTTTTTTATAAAAGAAATGTATTTTTTCCTTTTAAATATTTTTCTCAAATTTTTACATACAAAGTGTTCAAATATTTATATCAGAAGAGAAGAAGATATTTTAGTCTAATCACGTTTACAATGAAGCCAACTTTTTAAAAATCAGTTCAAAATTGTTTGAAATATAAGGTTCTTAATTTTTTGAAGACCCGACCTTTACCCCCTTATAGCACCTGTAATATAAGTTTGCAAAAAAAAAGTTATAAACCATTTAAATAAGAGCAAAAGGCGATCTACGACTGTATTTTTAGTTTTTTAGTTATTAGTACATCTAATAATAAAAAATAATTTTTTACCAAAGATCCTATTTCGAACTTCGAAGGCCCATATCTTTACTTTTTTTACCTATGACTCAATCACTTAAAAAAAATTGGTTTGGTCCAATACCCAGCGGAGTGTTGTACAGTGTTATGATTCCAGTATCTTCATTTATGTATCAATATCTTATAAGAGAAGTGTAAAATGTTTTGTATCTAAAACTAATAAAGGTAGAAGGACGAAATTCGAGGATGTGGTGGTTCACATATTTGTTCTTGACATATATTTTTTTTCAAAAATGAATATAGGACAACTCTAAGGATATTCAAGGATAAAGCTTAAAAGGACATTTTCAACATTTATTCGTCCTGGTGCAACAAAAAATTAAATTTTTTTAATTCTACAAAATTTTTCCTTTTAATGGATTCAGCTCATATTGTTACTTTCCAATGCAACAAATCTTTTAAATAATTTTTTTTATTCAATCGTATCCTGGAAGTTTGTTTGGAGATGCCAAGGCACCTTCATCTTTTCTACCAACTTAAAATCCAAATTTCTTAAAAATTTTCTAGATTTTCTGGGGCAAACGGAAAATCAATATGTATCACTTGAGAAAAAATCGAAAATCGATTCTCGAGTTTTTTCGGATCGGAACTTAAAAAAATAGACATAAAATCGAATCGGATGGGCTCGTTTAATCGATCTTCGATTTAAT